>NW_025728028.1:0-262206 GCF_021461385.2 Schistocerca piceifrons | reverse complement strand
TGTGCCTTTTCTATTTAATTCCGATGCAATTTCTGTGTTTCATAGTCAATAAGAATGTCTAAGGGATACAGCAAACCTGAAGTGAAGCATCGGAATCTATAACTAGTGTCACAGGAATGGTTAAAAGCATAGTCACTAAGAAGAGTCAGTCTTCTTGTACTTAAGTCGGCATTGTGCCTTTTGTATTTAATTCCGATGCAATTTCTGTGTTTCATCGTCAATAAGAAGGTACAAGGGATACAGTAAACCTGGAGTGAAGCATCAGAATCTATAACTAGTGTCACAGGAATGAATCATAACATAGTCAGTAAGAAGAGTCAGTCTACTTGTACTGAAGTCGGCATTGCTCCTTTTGTATTTAATTCCGATGCAATTTCTGCGGTTCATCGTTAATAAGAAGGTAGAAGGGATAAAGTAAACCTGGAGTGAAGCATCGGAATCTATAACTAGTGTCACAGGGATGGTTCAAATCATAGACAGTAAGAAGAGACAGTATTCTTTTCCTTAAGTCGGCATTGTGCCTTTTGTATTTAATTCCGATGCAATTTCTGTGTTTCATCTTCAATAAGAAGGTCCAAGGGATACAGTAAACCTGAAGTGAAGCATCAGAGTCTATAACTAGTGTCACAGGAATGGTTCAAAACATAGTCTGTAAGAAGAGTCAGTCTTCTTGTAATTAAGTCGGCATTGTGCCTTTTGTATTAAATTCCGATGCAATTCGTGTGTTTCATCGTCAATAAGAAGGTATAAGGGATACAGTAAACCTGAAGTGAAGCATCGGAATCTATAACTAGTGGCAAAGGAATGGTTCAGAACATAGACAGTAAGACGAGTCAGTTTTCTTGTACTTAATTCGGCATTGTGCCTTTTGTATTTAATTCCGATGCAATTTCTGTGTTTCATCGTCAATAAGAAGGTCCAAGGGATACAGTAAACCTGGAGTGAAACATCGGAGTCTATAACTAGTGTCACAGGAATGGTTCAAAACATCGACAGTAAGAAGAGACAGTCTTCTTGTACTTAATTCGGCATTGTGTCTTTAGTATTTAATTCCGATGCAATTTCTGTGTATCATCGTCAATAGGAAAGTCAGTCGGATACAGTAAATCAGAAATGAAGCGCCGGAATCTATAACTAGTGTCACAGGAATGGTTCAAAACATAGGCAGTAGGAAGAGTCAGTCTTCTTGTACTTAAGTCGCTATTGTGCCTTTTCTATTTAATTCCGATGCAATTTCTGTGTTTCATCGTTAATAAGAAGGTCCAAGGGATAAAGTAAACCTGGAGTGAAGCATCGGAATCTATAACTAGTGTCACAGGGATGGTTCAAAACATAGACAGTAAGAAGAGACAGTATTCTTGTTCTTAAGTCGGCATTGTGCCTTTTGTATTTAATTCCGATGCAATTTCTGTGTTTCATCTTCAATAAGAAGGTCCAAGGGATACAGTAAACCTGAAGTGAAGCATCAGAGTCTATAACTAGTGTCACAGGAATGGTTCAAAACATAGTCTGTAAGAAGAGTCAGTCTTCTTGTAATTAAGTCGGCATTGTGCCTTTTGTATTAAATTCCGATGCAATTTCTGTGTTTCATCGTCAATAAGAAGGTCCAAGGGATACAGTAAACCTGAAGTGTAGCATCGGAATCTATAACTAGTGTCAAAGGAATGGTTCAGAACATAGACAGTGGGAAGAGTCAGTCTTCTTGTACTTAAGTCGGCATTGTGCCCTTTGTATTTAATTCCGATGCAATTTCTGTGTTTCATCATTAATAAGAAGGTCAGAGGGATACAGTAAACCTGAAGTGAAGCACCTGAATCTAAAACGAGTGTCACAGGAATGGTTCAAAACATAGACAGTAGGAAGAGTCAGTCTTCTTGTACTTAAGTCTGCATTGTGCCTTTTGTATTTAATTCCCATGCAATTTCTGTGTTTCATCGTCAATAAGAAGGTCCAAGATAAACAGTAAACCTGAAGTGAAGCATCGGAATCTATAACTAGTGTCACAGGAATGGTTCAAAGCATAATCAGTAGGAAGAGTGAGTCTTCTTGTACTTAAGTCGGCATTGTGCCTTTTGTATTTATTTCCGATGCAATCTCTGTGTTTCATCGTCAATAAGAAGGTCAGAGGGATATAGTAAACCTGGAGTGAAGCATCGCAAACTATAACTGGTGTCACAGGAATGGTTCAAAACATAGACAGTAAGAAGAGTCAGACTTCTTGTACTTAAGTCGGCATTGAGGCATTTTTATTTAATTCCGATGCAATTTCTGTGTTTCATCGTCAATAAGAAGGTCTAAGGGATACAGTAAACCTGAAGTGAAGCATCGGAAACTATAACTAGTGTCACAGTAGTAATTCAAAACATAGTCAGTAAGAAGAGTAAGTCCTCTTGTACTTAAGTCGGCATTGTGCCTTTTCTATTTAATTCCGATGCAATTTCTGTGTTTCATAGTCAATAAGAATGTCTAAGGGATACAGCAAACCTGAAGTGAAGCATCGGAATCTATAACTAGTGTCACAGGTATGGTTAAAAGCATAGTCACTAAGAAGAGTCAGTCTTCTTGTACTTAAGTCGGCATTGTGCCTTTTGTATTTAATTCCGATGCAATTTCTGTGTTTCATCGTCAATAAGAAGGTACAAGGGATACAGTAAACCTGGAGTGAAGCATCGGAATCTATAACTAGTGTCACAGGAATGAATCAAAACATAGTCGGTAAGAAGAGTCAGTCTACTTGTACTAAAGTCGGCATTGCTCCTTTTGTATTTAATTCCGATGCAATTTCTGTGTTTCATCGTCAATAAGAAGGTCCAAGGGATAAAGTAAACCTGGAGTGAAGCATCGGAATCTATAACTAGTGTCACAGGGATGGTTCAAAACATAGACAGTAAGAAGAGACAGTATTCTTTTTCTTAAGTCGGCATTGTGCCTTTTGTATTTAATTCCGATGCAATTTCTGTGTTTCATCTTCAATAAGAAGGTCCAAGGGATACAGTAAACCTGAAGTGAAGCATCAGAGTCTATAACTAGTGTCACAGGAATGGTTCAAAACATAGTCTGTAAGAAGAGTCAGTCTTCTTGTAATTAAGTCGCCATTGTGCCTTTTGTATTAAATTCCGATGCAATTTGTGTGTTTCATCGTCAATAAGAAGGTCCAAGGGATACAGTAAACCTGAAGTGAAGCATCGGAATCTATAACTAGTGGCAAAGGAATGGTTCAGATCATAGACGGTGGGAAGAGTCAGTCTTCTCGTACTTAAGTCGGCATTGTTCCTTTTGTATTTAATTCCGATGCAATTTCTGAGTTTCATCATTAATAAGAAGGTCGGAGGGATACAGTAAACCTGAAGTGAACCATCGGAATCTATAACGTGTGTCACAGGAACGGTTCAAAGCTTAGACAGTAGGAAGACGCAGTCTTCTTGTACTTAAGTCGGCATTGTGCCTTTTCTATTTAATTCCTATGCAATTTCAGTGTTTCATCGCCATTAAGAAGGTCCAAGGGATATAGTATACCTAGAGTGAAGCATCGGAATCTATAACTAGTATCACAGGAATGGTTCAAAACATAGACAGTAAGAGGAGTCAGTCATCTTGTATTTAAGTCGGCATTGTGCCTTTTCTATTTAATTCTGATGCAATTTCTGTGTTTCATCGTCAATAAGAAGGTCAGAGGGATACATTAAACCTGGAGTGAAGCATCGGAATCTATAACTAGTGTTACAGGAATGGTTCAAAACATCGATAGTAAGAACAGTCAGTTTTCTTGTATTTCATTCGGCATTGTGCCTTTTGTATTTAATTCCGATGCAATTTCTGTGTTCCATCGTCAATAAGAAAGTCCAAGGGATACGGTAAACCTGAAGGGAAGCACCGGAATCTATAACTAGTGTCACATGAATGGTTCAAAGCATAGTCAATAAGAAGAGCAGTCTTCATGTACTTATGTCACCATTGTGCCTTTTGTATTTGATTCCGATTCAATTTCTGTGTTTCATCGTCAATAAGAAAGTCCAAGGGATACAGTAAACCTTTAGTGAAGCATTGGAATCTATAACTAGTGTCACAGGAATGGTTCAAAACATAGACAGTGGGAAGAGTAAGTCTTCTTGTACTTAAGTCGGTATTGTGCCTTTTCTATTTAATTCCGATGCAATTTCTGTGTTTCATCGTCAATAACAAGGACAGAGGGATATAGTAAACCGCGAGTGAAACATCGGAATCTATAACTAGTGTCACAGGAATGGTTCAAAACATAGACAGTGAGAGGAGTCAGTCTTCTTGTACTTAAGTCGGCATTGTGCCTTTTTTATTTTATTCCGATGCAATTTCTGTGTTTCATCGTCAATAAGAAGGTCCAAGCGATACAGTAAACCTGGAGTGAAACATCGGAATCTGTAACTAGTGTCACAGGAATGGTTCAAAACATTGACAGTAAGAAGAGACAGTCTCCTTGTACTTAATTCGGCATTGTGCATTTAGTATTTAATTCCGATGCAATTTCTGTGTATCATCGTCAATAAGAGAGTCAGTCGGATACAGTAAATCAGAAATGAAGCACCGGAATCTATTACTAGTGTCACAGGGATGGTTCAAAACATAGACAGTAAGAAGAGACAGTATTCTTGTTCTTAAGTCGGCATTGTGCCTTTTGTATTTAAATCCGATGCAATTTCTGTGCTTCATCTTCAATAAGAAGGTCCAAGGGATACAGTAAACCTGAAGTGAAGCATCAGAGTCTATAACTAGTGTCACAGGAATGGTTCAAAACATAGTCTGTAAGAAGAGTCAGTCTTCTTGTAATTAAGTCGGCATTGTGCCTTTTGTATTAAATTCCGATGCAATTTCTCTGTTTCATCGTCAATAAGAAGGTCCAAGGGATACAGTAAACCTGAAGTGAAGCATCGGAATCTATAACTAGTGTCAAAGGAATGGTTCAGAACATAGTCAGTGGGAAGAGTCAGTCTTCTTGTACTTAAGTCGGCATTGTGCCTTTTGTTTTTAATTCCAAAGCAATTTCTGTGTTTCATCATTAATAAGAAGGTCAGAGGGATACAGTAAACCTGAAGTGAAGCATCGGAATCTATAACGAGTGTCACAGGAATGGTTCAAAACATAGACAGTAGGAAGAGTCAGTCTTCTTGTACTTAAGTCGGCATTGTGCCTTTTCTATTTAATTCCTATGCAATTTCAGTGTTTCATCGCCAATAAGAAGGTCGATGGGATATAGTAAACGTGGAGTGAAGCATCGGAATCTATAACTAGTATCACAGGATTGGTTCAAAACATAGACAGTAAGAAGAGTCAGTCTTCTTGTACTTAAGTCGGCATTGTGCCTTTTTTATTTAATTCTGATGCATTTTCTGTGTTTCATCGTCAATAAGAAGGTCAGAGGGATACAGTAAACCTGGAGTGAAGCATCGGAATCTATAACTAGTGTCACAGGAGTGGTTCAAAACATCGACAGTAAGAAGAGTCAGTTTTCTTGTACTTAATTCGGCATTGTGCCTTTTGTATTTAATTCCGATGCAATTTCTGTGTTTCATCGTCAATAAGAAGGTCCAAGGGATACAGTAAACCTGGAGTGAAACATCGGAATCTATAACTAGTGTCACAGGAATGGTTCAAAACATCGACAGTAAGAAGAGACAGTCTTCTTGTACTTAATCCGGCATTGTGCCTTTAGTATTTAATTCCGATGCAATTTCTGTGTTTCATCGTCAATAAGAAAGTCCAGGGGATACAGAAAACCTGAGGTGAAGCACCGGAATCTATAACTAGTGTCACATGAATGGTTCAAAGCATAGTCAGTAAGAAGAGTCAGTGTTCTTGTACTTAAGTCGGCATTGTGCCTTTTGTATTTACTTTCGATGCAATTTCTGTGTTTCATCGTCAATAAGAAAGTGGAAGGGATATGGTAAACCTTAAGTGAAGCACCGGAATCTATAACTAGTGTCACATGAATGGTTCAAAGCATAGTCAATAAGAAGAGTCAGTCTTCTTGTACTTATGTCACCATTGTGCCTTTTGTATTTGATTCCGATTCAATTTCTGTGTTTCATCGTCAATAAGAAGGTCCAAGGGATACAGTAAACCTTTAGTGAAGCATTGGAATCTATAACTAGTGTCACAGGAATGGTTCAAAACATAGACAGTAGTAAGAGTCAGTCTTCTTGTACTTAAGTCGGTATTGTGCCTTTTCTATTTAATTCCGATGCAATTTCTGTGTTTCATCGTCAATAAGAAGGACAGAGGGATATAGTAAACCGCGAGTGAAGCATCGGAATCTATAACTTGTGTCACAGGAATGGTTCAAAACATAGACAGTGAGAAGAGTCAGTCTTCTTGTACTTAAGTCGGCATTGTTCATTTTGTATTTAATTCCGATGCAATTTCTGTGTTTCATCGTCAATAAGAAGGTCCAAGGGATACAGTAAACCTGGAGTGAAACATCGGAATCTATAACTAGTGTCACAGAAATGGTTCAAAGCATCGACAGTAAGAAGACACAGTCTTCTTGTACTTAATTCGGCATTGTGCTTTTAGTATTTAATTCCGATGCAATTTCTGGGTATCATCGTCAATAAGGAAGTCAGTCGGATAAAGTAAATCAGAAATGAAGCGCCGGAATCCATAACTAGTGTCACAGGAATGGTTCAAAACATTGGCAGTAGGAAGAGTCAGTCTTCTTGAACTTAAGTCGGTATTGTGCATTTTCTATTTAATTCCGATGCAATTTCTGTGTTTCATCGTCAATAAGAAGGACAGAGAGATATAGTAAATCGCGAGTGAAGCATCGGAATCTATAACTAGTGTCACAGGAATGGTTCAAAACATCGACAGTAAGATGAGACAGTCTTCTTGTACTTAATCCGGCATTGTGCCTTTAGTATTTAATTCCGATGCAATTTCTGTGTTTCATCGTCAATAAGAAAGTCAGAGGGATACAGTAAATCAGAAATGAAGCATCGGAATCTATAACTAGTGTCACAGGAATGGTTCAAAGCATAGTCAGTAGTAAGAGTCAGTCTTCTTGTACTTAAGTCGGCATTGTGCCTTTTGTATTTCCTTCCGATGCAATTTCTGTGTTTCATCGTCAATAAGAAAGTCCAAGGCATACGGTAAACCTGAAGTGAAGCACCGGAATCTATAACTAGTGTCACATGAATGGTTCAAAGCATAGTCAATAAGAAGAGTCAGTCTTCTTGTACTTATGTCACCATTGTGCCTTTTGTATTTGATTCCGATTCAATTTCTGTGTTTCATCGTCAATAAGAAGGTCCAAGGGATACAGTAAACCTTTAGTGAGGCATTGTAATCTATAACTAGTGTCACAGGAATGGTTCAAAACATAGACAGTAGTAAGAGTCAGTCTTCTTGTACATAAGTCGGTATTGTGGCTTTTCTATTTAATTCCGAAGCAATTTCTGTGTCTCATCGTCAATAAGAAGGACAGAGGGATATAGTAAACCGCGAGTGAAGCATCGGAATCTATAACTAGTGTCACAGGAATGGTTCAAAACATAGACAGTGAGAAGAGTCAGTCTTCTTGTACTTTAGTCGGCCTTGTGCCTTTTTTATTTAACTCCGATGCAATTTCTGTGTTTCATCGTCAATAAGAAGGTCCAAGGGATACAGTAAACCTGGAGTGAAACATCGGAATCTATAACTAGTGTCACAGGAATGGTTCAAAACATCGACAGTAAGAAGAGACAGTCTTCTTGTACTTAATTCGGCATTGTGCCTTTACTATTTAATTCCGATAAAATTTCTGCGTATCATCGTCAATAAGAAAGTCAGTCGGATACAGTAAATCAGCAATGCAGCGCCTGAACCTATAACTAGTGTCACAGGAATGGTTCAAAACATAGGCAGTAGGAAGAGTCAGTCTTCTTGTACTTAAGTCGGTAATGTGCCTTTTCTATTTAATTCCGATGCAATTTCTGTGTTTCATCGTCAATAAGAAAGACAGAGGGATATAGTAAATCGCGAGTGAAGCATCGGAATCTATAACTAGTGTCACAGGAATGGTTCAAAACATAGACAGTGAGAAGAGTCAGTCTTCTTGTACTTAAGTCGGCATTGTGCCTTTTTTATTTAATTCCGATGCAACTTCTGTGTTTCATCGTCGATAAGAAGGTCCAAGGGATACAGTAGACCTGGAGTGAAACATCGGAATCAATAACTAGTGTCACAGGAATGGTTCCAAAAATCGACAGTAAGAAGAGACAATCTTCTTGTACTTAATTCGGCATTGTGCCTTTAGTATTTAATTCCGATGCAATTTCTGTGTTTCATCGTCAATAAGAAGGTCAGAGGGATACAGTAAATCAGAAATGAAGCATCGGAATCTGTAACTAGTGTCACAGGAATTGTTCAAACCATAGTCAGTAAGAAGAGTCAGTCTTCTTGTACTTAAGTCGGCATTGTGCCTTTTGTATTTAATTCCGATGCAATTTCCTTGTTTCATCGTCAATAAGAAGGTCTAAGGGATACAGTAAACCTGAAGTGAAGCATCGGAATCTATAACTAGTGTCACAGGAATGGTTAAAAGCATAGTAACTAAGAAGAGTCAGTCTTCTTGTACTTAAGTCGGCATTGTGCCTTTTGTATTTAATTCCGATGCAATTTCTGTGTTTCATCGTCAATAAGAAGGTACAAGGGGTGCAGTATACCTGGAGTGAATCATCGGATTCAATAACTAGTGTCACAGGAATGAATCAAAACATAGTCAGTAAGAAGAGTCAGTCTACTTGTACTAAAGTCGGCATTGTTCATTTTGTATTTAATTCCGATGCAATTTCTGTGTTTCATCGTCAATAAGAAGGTCCAAGGGATAAAGTAAACCTGGAGTGTAGCATCGGAATCTGTAACTAGTGTCACTGGGATGGTTCAAGACATAGTCAGCAAGAAGAGTTAGTCTTCTTGTACTTAAGTCTGCATTGTGCCTTTTGTATTTAATTCCGATGCAATTTCTGTGTTTCATCGGCAATAACAAGGTCCAAGGGAAACAGTAAACCTGAAGTGAAGCATCGGAATCTATAACTAGTGTCACAGGAATGGTTCAAAGCATAGTCAGTAGGAAGAGTCAGTCTTCTTGTACTTAAGTCAGCATTGTGGCTTTAATATTTATTTCCGATGCAATTTCTGTGTTTCATCGTCAATAAGAAAGTCCAAGGGATACAGAAAACCTGAAGTGAAGCAACGGAATCTATAACTAGTGTCACATGAATGGTTCAAAGCATAGTCAGTAAGAGGAGTCAGTCTTCTTGTACTTAAGTCGGCATTGTGCCTTTTGTATTTAATTCCGATGCAATTTCTGTGCTTCATCGTCAATAAGAAGGTATAAGGGATACAGTAAACCTGAAGTGAAGCATCGGAACCTATAACTAGTGTCACACGAATGGTTAAAACATAGTCACTAATAAGAGTCAGTCTTCTTGTACTTAAGTCGGCATTGTGCCTTTTGTAACTAATTCCGATGCAATTTCCTCTGTTTCATCGTCGATAAGAAGGTACAAGGGATGCAGTAAACTTGGGGTGAAGCATCGGAATCTATAACTAGTGTCACAGGAATGAATCAAAGCATAGTCAGTAAGAAGAGTCAGTGTACTAGTACTAAAGTCGGCATTGTTCCTTTTGTATATAATTCCGATGCAATTTCTGTGTTTCATCGTCAATAAGAAGGTCCAAGGGATAAAGTAAACCTGGCGTGAAGCATCGGAATCTATAACTAGTGTCACTGGGATGGTTCAAAACACGGACGGTAAGAAGAGACAGTATTCTTGTTCATAAAACGGCATTGTGCATTTTATATTTAATTCCGATGCAATTTCTGTGTTTCATCATCAATAAGAATGTCAGAGGGATACAGTACACCTAAAGTGAAGCATCGGAATCTATAACGAGTGCCACAGGAATGGTTCAAAACATAGACAGTAGGAACAGTAGGTCTTCTTGTACTTAAGTCGGCATTGTGCCTTTTCTATTTAATTCCTATGCAATTTCAGTGTTTCATCGCCAATAAGAAGGTCGATGGGATATAGTAAACCTGGAGTGAAGCATCGGAATCTATAACTAGTATCACAGGATTGGTTCAAAACATAGACAGTAAGAAGATTCAGTCTTCTTGTACTTAAGTCGGCATTGTGCCTTTTTTATTTAATTCTGATGCATTTTCTGTGTTTCATCGTCAATATGAAGGTCAGAGGGATACAGTAAACCTGGAGTGAAGCATCGGAATCTATAACTAGTGTCTCAGGAATGAATCAAAACATAGTCAGTAAGAAGAGTCAGTCTACTTGTACTAAAGTCGGCATTGTTCCTTTTGTATTTAATTCCGATGCAATTTCTGTGTTTCATCGTCAATAAGAAGGTCCAAGGGATAAAGTAAACCTGGAGTGAAGCATCGGAATCTATAACTAGTGTCACTGGGATGGTTCAAAACATGGACGGCAAGAAGGGACAGTATTCTTGTTCATAAGTCGGCATTGTGCCTTTTGTATTTAATTCCGATGCAATTTCTGTGTTTCATCATCAATAAGAATGTCAGAGGGATACAGTAAACCTAAAGTGAAGCATCGGAATCTATAACGAGTGTCACAGGAATGGTTCAAAACATAGACAGTAGGAAGAGTCAGTCTTCTTGTACTTAAGTCTGCATTGTGCCTTTTGTATTTAATTCCCATGCAATTTCTGTGTTTCATCGTCAATAAGAAGGTCCAAGGGAAACAGTAAACCTGAAGTGAAGCATCGGAATCTATAACTAGTGTCACAGGAATGGTTCAAAGCATAATCAGTAGGAAGAGTGAGTCTTCTTGTACTTAAGTCGGCATTGTGCCTATTGTATTTATTTCCGATGCAATCTCTGTGTTTCATCGTCAATAAGAAGGTCAGAGGGATATAGTAAACCTGGAGTGAAGCATCGCAAACTATAACTGGTGTCACAGGAATGGTTCAAAACATAGACAGTAAGAAGAGTCAGACTTCTTGTACTTAAGTCGGCATTGAGGCATTTTTATTTAATTCCGATGCAATTTCTGTGTTTCATCGTCAATAAGAAGGTCTAAGGGATACAGTAAACCTGAAGTGAAGCATCGGAAACTATAACTAGTGTCACAGTAGTAATTCAAAACATAGTCAGTAAGAAGAGTAAGTCCTCTTGTACTTAAGTCGGCATTGTGCCTTTTCTATTTAATTCCGATGCAATTTCTGTGTTTCATAGTCAATAAGAATGTCTAAGGGATACAGCAAACCTGAAGTGAAGCATCGGAATCTATAACTAGTGTCACAGGTATGGTTAAAAGCATAGTCACTAAGAAGAGTCAGTCTTCTTGTACTTAAGTCGGCATTGTGCCTTTTGTATTTAATTCCGATGCAATTTCTGTGTTTCATCGTCAATAAGAAGGTACAAGGGATACAGTAAACCTGGAGTGAAGCATCGGAATCTATAACTAGTGTCACAGGAATGAATCAAAACATAGTCGGTAAGAAGAGTCAGTCTACTTGTACTAAAGTCGGCATTGCTCCTTTTGTATTTAATTCCGATGCAATTTCTGTGTTTCATCGTCAATAAGAAGGTCCAAGGGATAAAGTAAACCTGGAGTGAAGCATCGGAATCTATAACTAGTGTCACAGGGATGGTTCAAAACATAGACAGTAAGAAGAGACAGTATTCTTTTTCTTAAGTCGGCATTGTGCCTTTTGTATTTAATTCCGATGCAATTTCTGTGTTTCATCTTCAATAAGAAGGTCCAAGGGATACAGTAAACCTGAAGTGAAGCATCAGAGTCTATAACTAGTGTCACAGGAATGGTTCAAAACATAGTCTGTAAGAAGAGTCAGTCTTCTTGTAATTAAGTCGCCATTGTGCCTTTTGTATTAAATTCCGATGCAATTTGTGTGTTTCATCGTCAATAAGAAGGTCCAAGGGATACAGTAAACCTGAAGTGAAGCATCGGAATCTATAACTAGTGGCAAAGGAATGGTTCAGATCATAGACGGTGGGAAGAGTCAGTCTTCTCGTACTTAAGTCGGCATTGTTCCTTTTGTATTTAATTCCGATGCAATTTCTGAGTTTCATCATTAATAAGAAGGTCGGAGGGATACAGTAAACCTGAAGTGAACCATCGGAATCTATAACGTGTGTCACAGGAACGGTTCAAAGCTTAGACAGTAGGAAGACGCAGTCTTCTTGTACTTAAGTCGGCATTGTGCCTTTTCTATTTAATTCCTATGCAATTTCAGTGTTTCATCGCCATTAAGAAGGTCCAAGGGATATAGTATACCTAGAGTGAAGCATCGGAATCTATAACTAGTATCACAGGAATGGTTCAAAACATAGACAGTAAGAGGAGTCAGTCATCTTGTATTTAAGTCGGCATTGTGCCTTTTCTATTTAATTCTGATGCAATTTCTGTGTTTCATCGTCAATAAGAAGGTCAGAGGGATACAGTAAACCTGGAGTGAAGCATCGGAATCTATAACTAGTGTTACAGGAATGGTTCAAAACATCGATAGTAAGAACAGTCAGTTTTCTTGTATTTCATTCGGCATTGTGCCTTTTGTATTTAATTCCGATGCAATTTCTGTGTTCCATCGTCAATAAGAAGGTCAGAGGGATACAGTAAATCTGAAGTGAAGCATCGGAATCTATAACTAGTGTCACAGGAATGATTCAAAGCATAGTCAGTAAGGAGAGTCAGTCTTCTTGTACTTAAGTGGGAATTGTGCCTTTTGTATTTACTTCCGATGCAATTTCTGTGTTTCATCGTCAATAAGAAAGTCCAAGGGATACGGTAAACCTGAAGGGAAGCACCGGAATCTATAACTAGTGTCACATGAATGGTTCAAAGCATAGTCAATAAGAAGAGTCAGTCTTCATGTACTTATGTCACCATTGTGCCTTTTGTATTTGATTCCGATTCAATTTCTGTGTTTCATCGTCAATAAGAAGGTCCAAGGGATACAGTAAACCTTTAGTGAAGCATTGGAATCTATAACTAGTGTCACAGGAATGGTTCAAAACATAGACAGTGGGAAGAGTAAGTCTTCTTGTACTTAAGTCGGTATTGTGCCTTTTCTATTTAATTCCGATGCAATTTCTGTGTTTCATCGTCCATAACAAGGACAGAGGGATATAGTAAACCGCGAGTGAAACATCGGAATCTATAACTAGTGTCACAGGAATGGTTCAAAACATAGACAGTGAGAGGAGTCAGTCTTCTTGTACTTAAGTCGGCATTGTGCCTTTTTTATTTTATTCCGATGCAATTTCTGTGTTTCATCGTCAATAAGAAGGTCCAAGCGATACAGTAAACCTGGAGTGAAACATCGGAATCTGTAACTAGTGTCACAGGAATGGTTCAAAACATTGACAGTAAGAAGAGACAGTCTCCTTGTACTTAATTCGGCATTGTGCATTTAGTATTTAATTCCGATGCAATTTCTGTGTATCATCGTCAATAAGAAAGTCAGTCGGATACAGTAAATCAGAAATGAAGCACCGGAATCTATTACTAGTGTCACAGGGATGGTTCAAAACATAGACAGTAAGAAGAGAAAGTATTCTTGTTCTTAAGTCGGCATTGTGCCTTTTGTATTTAAATCCGATGCAATTTCTGTGCTTCATCTTCAATAAGAAGGTCCAAGGGATACAGTAAACCTGAAGTGAAGCATCAGAGTCTATAACTAGTGTCACAGGAATGGTTCAAAACATAGTCTGTAAGAAGAGTCAGTCTTCTTGTAATTAAGTCGGCATTGTGCCTTTTGTATTAAATTCCGATGCAATTTCTTTGTTTCATCGTCAATAAGAAGGTCCAAGGGATACAGTAAACCTGAAGTGAAGCATCGGAATCTATAACTAGTGTCAAAGGAATGTTTCAGAACTTAGTCAGTGGGAAGAGTCAGTCTTCTTGTACTTAAGTCGGCATTGTGCCTTTTGTATTTAATTCCAAAGCAATTTCTGTGTTTCATCATTAATAAGAAGGTCAGAGGGATACAGTAAACCTGAAGTGAAGCATCGGAATCTATAACGAGTGTCACAGGAATGGTTCAAAACATAGACAGTAGGAAGAGTCAGTCTTCTTGTACTTAAGTCGGCATTGTGCCTTTTCTATTTAATTCCTATGCAATTTCAGTGTTTCTTCGCCAATAAGAAGGTCGATGGGATATACTAAACGTGGAGTGAAGCATCGGAATCTATAACTAGTATCACAGGATTGGTTCAAAACATAGACAGTAAGAAGAGTCAGTCTTCTTGTACTTAAGTCGGCATTGTGCCTTTTTTATTTAATTCTGATGCATTTTCTGTGTTTCATCGTCAATAAGAAGGTCAGAGGGATACAGTAAACCTGGAGTGAAGCATCGGAATCTATAACTAGTGTCACAGGAGTGGTTCAAAACATCGACAGTAAGAAGAGTCAGTTTTCTTGTACTTAATTCGGCATTGTGCCTTTTGTATTTAATTCCGATGCAATTTCTGTGTTTCATCGTCAATAAGAAGGTCCAAGGGATACAGTAAACCTGGAGTGAAACATCGGAATCTATAACTAGTGTCACAGGAATGGTTCAAAACATCGACAGTAAGAAGAGACAGTCTTCTTGTACTTAATCCGGCATTGTGCCTTTAGTATTTAATTCCGATGCAATTTCTGTGTTTCATCGTCAATAAGAAAGTCCTGGGGATACAGAAAACCTGAGGTGAAGCACCGGAATCTATAACTAGTGTCACATGAATGGTTCAAAGCATAGTCAGTAAGAAGAGTCAGTCTTCTTGTACTTAAGTCGGCATTGTGCCTTTTGTATTTACTTTCGATGCAATTTCTGTGTTTCATCGTCAATAAGAAAGTGGAAGGGATATGGTAAACCTTAAGTGAAGCACCGGAATCTATAACTAGTGTCACATGAATGGTTCAAAGCATAGTCAATAAGAAGAGTCAGTCTTCTTGTACTTATGTCACCATTGTGCCTTTTGTATTTGATTCCGATTCAATTTCTGTGTTTCATCGTCAATAAGAAGGTCCAAGGGATACAGTAAACCTTTAGTGAAGCATTGGAATCTATAACTAGTGTCACAGGAATGGTTCAAAACATAGACAGTAGTAAGAGTCAGTCTTCTTGTACTTAAGTCGGTATTGTGCCTTTTCTATTTAATTCCGATGCAATTTCTGTGTTTCATCGTCAATAAGAAGGACAGAGGGATATAGTAAACCGCGAGTGAAGCATCGGAATCTATAACTTGTGTCACAGGAATGGTTCAAAACATAGACAGTGAGAAGAGTCAGTCTTCTTGTACTTAAGTCGGCATTGTTCATTTTGTATTTAATTCCGATGCAATTTCTGTGTTTCATCGTCAATAAGAAGGTCCAAGGGATACAGTAAACCTGGAGTGAAACATCGGAATCTATAACTAGTGTCACAGAAATGGTTCAAAGCATCGACAGTAAGAAGACACAGTCTTCTTGTACTTAATTCGGCATTGTGCTTTTAGTATTTAATTCCGATGCAATTTCTGGGTATCATCGTCAATAAGGAAGTCAGTCGGATAAAGTAAATCAGAAATGAAGCGCCGGAATCTATAACTAGTGTCACAGGAATGGTTCAAAACATTGGCAGTAGGAAGAGTCAGTCTTCTTGTACTTAAGTCGGTATTGTGCCTTTTCTATTTAATTCCGATGCAATTTCTGTGTTTCATCGTCAATAAGAAGGACAGAGGGATATAGTAAATCGCGAGTGAACCATCGGAATCTATAACTAGTGTCACAGGAATGGTTCAAAACATCGACAGTAAGAAGAGACAGTCTTCTTGTACT
The DNA here is from genome assembly GCF_021461385.2 of Schistocerca piceifrons. Taxonomy (NCBI): domain Eukaryota; kingdom Metazoa; phylum Arthropoda; class Insecta; order Orthoptera; family Acrididae; genus Schistocerca; species Schistocerca piceifrons. Next base: position 246,394 of record NW_025728028.1, on the reverse strand, counting down.
TAATCCGGCATTGTGCCTTTAGTATTTAATTCCGATGCAATTTCTGTGTTTCATCGTCAATAAGAAAGTCAGAGGGATACAGTAAATCAGAAATGAAGCATCGGAATCTATAACTAGTGTCACAGGAATGGTTCAAAGCATAGTCAGTAGGAAGAGTCAGTCTTCTTGTACTTAAGTCGGCATTGTGCCTTTTGTATATCCTTCCGATGCAATTTCTGTGTTTCATCGTCAATAAGAAAGTCCAAGGCATACGGTAAACCTGAAGTGAAGCACCGGAATCTATAACTAGTGTCACATGAATGGTTCAAAGCATAGTCAATAAGAAGAGTCAGTCTTCTTGTACTTATGTCACCATTGTGCCTTTTGTATTTGATTCCGATTCAATTTCTGTGTTTCATCGTCAATAAGAAGGTCCAAGGGATACAGTAAACCTTTAGTGAGGCATTGTAATCTATAACTAGTGTCACAGGAATGGTTCAAAACATAGACAGTAGTAAGAGTCAGTCTTCTTGTACATAAGTCGGTATTGTGGCTTTTCTATTTAATTCCGAAGCAATTTCTGTGTCTCATCGTCAATAAGAAGGACAGAGGGATATAGTAAACCGCGAGTGAAGCATCGGAATCTATAACTAGTGTCACAGGAATGGTTCAAAACATAGACAGTGAGAAGAGTCAGTCTTCTTGTACTTTAGTCGGCCTTGTGCCTTTTTTATTTAACTCCGATGCAATTTCTGTGTTTCATCGTCAATAAGAAGGTCCAAGGGATACAGTAAACCTGGAGTGAAACATCGGAATCTATAACTAGTGTCACAGGAATGGTTCAAAACATCGACAGTAAGAAGAGACAGTCTTCTTGTACTTAATTCGGCATTGTGCCTTTACTATTTAATTCCGATAAAATTTCTGCGTATCATCGTCAATAAGAAAGTCAGTCGGATACAGTAAATCAGAAATGCAGCGCCTGAACCTATAACTAGTGTCACAGGAATGGTTCAAAACATAGGCAGTAGGAAGAGTCAGTCTTCTTGTACTTAAGTCGGTAATGTGCCTTTTCTATTTAATTCCGATGCAATTTCTGTGTTTCATCGTCAATAAGAAAGACAGAGGGATATAGTAAATCGCGAGTGAAGCATCGGAATCTATAACTAGTGTCACAGGAATGGTTCAAAACATAGACAGTGAGAAGAGTCAGTCTTCTTGTACTTAAGTCGGCATTGTGCCTTTTTTATTTAATTCCGATGCAACTTCTGTGTTTCATCGTCGATAAGAAGGTCCAAGGGATACAGTAAACCTGGAGTGAAACATCGGAATCAATAACTAGTGTCACAGGAATGGTTCCAAACATCGACAGTAAGAAGAGACAATCTTCTTGTACTTAATTCGGCATTGTGCCTTTAGTATTTAATTCCGATGCAATTTCTGTGTTTCATCGTCAATAAGAAGGTCAGAGGGATACAGTAAATCAGAAATGAAGCATCGGAATCTGTAACTAGTGTCACAGGAATGGTTCAAACCATAGTCAGTAAGAAGAGTCAGTCTTCTTGTACTTAAGTCGGCATTGTGCCTTTTGTATTTAATTCCGATGCAATTTCCTTGTTTCATCGTCAATAAGAAGGTCTAAGAGATACAGTAAACCTGAAGTGAAGCATCGGAATCTATAACTAGTGTCACAGGAATGGTTAAAAGCATAGTAACTAAGAAGAGTCAGTCTTCTTGTACTTAAGTCGGCATTGTGCCTTTTGTATTTAATTCCGATGCAATTTCTGTGTTTCATCGTCAATAAGAAGGTACAAGGGGTGCAGTATACCTGGAGTGAATAATCGGATTCAATAACTAGTGTCACAGGAATGAATCAAAACATAGTCAGTAAGAAGAGTCAGTCTACTTGTACTAAAGTCGGCATTGTTCATTTTGTATTTAATTCCGATGCAATTTCTGTGTTTCATCGTCAATAAGAAGGTCCAAGGGATAAAGTAAACCTGGAGTGTAGCATCGGAATCTATAACTAGTGTCACTGGGATGGTTCAAGACATAGTCAGCAAGAAGAGTTAGTCTTCTTGTACTTAAGTCTGCATTGTGCCTTTTGTATTTAATTCCGATGCAATTTCTGTGTTTCATCGGCAATAACAAGGTCCAAGGGAAACAGTAAACCTGAAGTGAAGCATCGGAATCTATAACTAGTGTCACAGGAATGGTTCAAAGCATAGTCAGTAGGAAGAGTCAGTCTTCTTGTACTTAAGTCAGCATTGTGGCTTTAATATTTATTTCCGATGCAATTTCTGTGTTTCATCGTCAATAAGAAAGTCCAAGGGATACAGAAAACCTGAAGTGAAGCAACGGAATCTATAACTAGTGTCACATGAATGGTTCAAAGCATAGTCAGTAAGAGGAGTCAACCTTCTTGTACTTAAGTCGGCATTGTGCCTTTTGTATTTAATTCCGATGCAATTTCTGTGCTTCATCGTCAATAAGAAGGTATAAGGGATACAGTAAACCTGAAGTGAAGCATCGGAACCTATAACTAGTGTCACACGAATGGTTAAAACATAGTCACTAATAAGAGTCAGTCTTCTTGTACTTAAGTCGGCATTGTGCCTTTTGTAACTAATTCCGATGCAATTTCCTCTGTTTCATCGTCGATAAGAAGGTACAAGGGATGCAGTAAACTTGGGGTGAAGCATCGGAATCTATAACTAGTGTCACAGGAATGAATCAAAGCATAGTCAGTAAGAAGAGTCAGTGTACTTGTACTAAAGTCGGCATTGTTCCTTTTGTATATAATTCCGATGCAATTTCTGTGTTTCATCGTCAATAAGAAGGTCCAAGGGATAAAGTAAACCTGGAGTGAAGCATCGGAATCTATAACTAGTGTCACTGGGATGGTTCAAAACATGGACGGCAAGAAGGGACAGTATTCTTGTTCATAAGTCGGCATTGTGCCTTTTGTATTTAATTCCGATGCAATTTCTGTGTTTCATCATCAATAAGAATGTCAGAGGGATACAGTAAACCTAATGTGAAGCATCGGAATCTATAACGAGTGTCACAGGAATGGTTCAAAACATAGACAGTAGGAAGAGTCAGTCTTCTTGTACTAAAGTCGGCATTGTGCCTTTTCTATTTAATTCCTATGCAATTTCAGTGTTTCATCGCCAATAAGAAGGTCGATGGGATATAGTAAACCTGGAGTGAAGCATCGGAATCTATAACTAGTATCACAGGATTGGTTCAAAACATAGACAGTAAGAAGAGTCAGTCTTCTTGTACTTAAGTCGGCATTGTGCCTTTTTTATTTAATTCTGATGCATTTTCTGTGTTTCATCTTCAATAAGAAGGTCAGAGGGATACAGTAAACCTGGAGTGAAGCATCGGAATCTATAACTAGTGTCACAGGAATGTTCAAAACATCGACAGTAAGAAGAGTCAGTTTTCTTGTACTTAATTCGGCATTGTGCCTTTTGTATTTAATTCCGATGCAATTTCTGTGTTTCATCGTCAATAAGAAGGTCCAAGGGATACAGTAAACCTGGAGTGAAACATCGGAATCTATATCTAGTGTCACAGGAATGGTTCAAAACATCGACAGTAAGAAGAGACAGTCTTCTTGTACTTATCCGGCATTGTGCCTTTAGTATTTAATTCCGATGCAATTTCTGTGTTTCATCGTCAATAAGAAAGTCCAGGGGATACAGAAAACCTGAAGTGAAGCACCGGAATCTATAACTAGTGTCACATGAATGGTTCAAAGCATAGTCAGTAAGAAGAGTCAGTCTTCTTGTACTTAAGTCGGCATTGTGCCTTTTGTATTTACTTCCGATGCAATTTCTGTGTTTCATCATCAATAAGAAAGTGGAAGGGATACGGTAAACCTTGAGTGAAGCACCGGAATCTATAACTAGTGTCACATGAATGGTTCAAAGCATAGTCAATAAGAAGAGTCAGTCTTCTTGTACTTATGTCACCATTGTGCCTTTTGTATTTGATTCCGATTCAATTTCTGTGTTTCATCGTCAATAAGAAGGTCCAAGGGATACAGTAAACCTTTAGTGAGGCATTGTAATCTATAACTAGTGTCACAGGAATGGTTCAAAACATAGACAGTAGTAAGAGTCAGTCTTCTTGTACATAAGTCGGTATTGTGGCTTTTCTATTTAATTCCGAAGCAATTTCTGTGTCTCATCGTCAATAAGAAGGACAGAGGGATATAGTAAACCGCGAGTGAAGCATCGGAATCTATAACTAGTGTCACAGGAATGGTTCAAAACATAGACAGTGAGAAGAGTCGGTCTTCTTGTACTTTAGTCGGCCTTGTGCCTTTTTTATTTAATTCCGATGCAATTTCTGTGTTTCATCGTCAATAAGAAGGTCCAAGGGATACAGTAAACCTGGAGTGAAACATCGGAACCTATAACTAGTGTCACAGGAATGGTTCAAAACATCGACAGTAAGAAGAGACAGTCTTCTTGTACTTAATTCGGCATTGTGCCTTTAGTATTTAATTCCGATAAAATTTCTGCGTATCATCGTCAATAAGAAAGTCAGTCGGATACAGTAAATCAGAAATGCAGCGCCGGAATCTATAACTAGTGTCACAGGAATGGTTCAAAACATAGGCAGTAGGAAGAGTCAGTCTTCTTGTACTTAAGTCGGTAATGTGCCTTTTCTATTTAATTCCGATGCAATTTCTGTGTTTCATCGTCAATAAGAAGGACAGAGGGATATAGTAAACCGCGAGTGAAGCATCGGAATCTATAACTTGTGTCACAGGAATGGTTCAAAACATAGACAGTGAGAAGAGTCAGTCTTCTTGTACTTAAGTCGGCATTGTTCATTTTGTATTTAATTCCGATGCAATTTCTGTGTTTCATCGTCAATAAGAAGGTCCAAGGGATACAGTAAACCTGGAGTGAAACATCGGAATCTATAACTAGTGTCACAGAAATGGTTCAAAGCATCGACAGTAAGAAGACACAGTCTTCTTGTACTTAATTCGGCATTGTGCTTTTAGTATTTAATTCCGATGCAATTTCTGGGTATCATCGTCAATAAGGAAGTCAGTCGGATAAAGTAAATCAGAAATGAAGCGCCGGAATCTATAACTAGTGTCACAGGAATGGTTCAAAACATTGGCAGTAGGAAGAGTCAGTCTTCTTGTACTTAAGTCGGTATTGTGCCTTTTCTATTTAATTCCGATGCAATTTCTGTGTTTCATCGTCAATAAGAAGGACAGAGGGATATAGTAAATCGCGAGTGAAGCATCGGAATCTATAACTAGTGTCACAGGAATGGTTCAAAACATCGACAGTAAGAAGAGACAGTCTTCTTGTACTTAATCCGGCATTGTGCCTTTAGTATTTAATTCCGATGCAATTTCTGTGTTTCATCGTCAATAAGAAAGTCAGAGGGATACAGTAAATCAGAAATGAAGCATCGGAATCTATAACTAGTGTCACAGGAATGGTTCAAAGCATAGTCAGTAGGAAGAGTCAGTCTTCTTGTACTTAAGTCGGCATTGTGCCTTTTGTATTTCCTTCCGATGCAATTTCTGTGTTTCATCGTCAATAAGAAAGTCCAAGGCATACGGTAAACCTGAAGTGAAGCACCGGAATCTATAACTAGTGTCACATGAATGGTTCAAAGCATAGTCAATAAGAAGAGTCAGTCTTCTTGTACTTATGTCACCATTGTGCCTTTTGTATTTGATTCCGATTCAATTTCTGTGTTTCATCGTCAATAAGAAGGTCCAAGGGATACAGTAATCCTTTAGTGAGGCATTGTAATCTATAACTAGTGTCACAGGAATGGTTCAAAACATAGACAGTAGTAAGAGTCAGTCTTCTTGTACATAAGTCGGTATTGTGGCTTTTCTATTTAATTCCGAAGCAATTTCTGTGTCTCATCGTCAATAAGAAGGACAGAGGGATATAGTAAACCGCGAGTGAAGCATCGGAATCTATAACTAGTGTCACAGGAATGGTTCAAAACATAGACAGTGAGAAGAGTCAGTCTTCTTGTACTTTAGTCGGCCTTGTGCATTTTTTATTTAACTCCGATGCAATTTCTGTGTTTCATCGTCAATAAGAAGGTCCAAGGGATACAGTAAACCTGGAGTGAAACATCGGAATCTATAACTAGTGTCACAGGAATGGTTCAAAACATCGACAGTAAGAAGAGACAGTCTTCTTGTACTTAATTCGGCATTGTGCCTTTACTATTTAATTCCGATAAAATTTCTGCGTATCATCGTCAATAAGAAAGTCAGTCGGATACAGTAAATCAGAAATGCAGCGCCTGAACCTATAACTAGTGTCACAGGAATGGTTCAAAACATAGGCAGTAGGAAGAGTCAGTCTTCTTGTACTTAAGTCGGTAATGTGCCTTTTCTATTTAATTCCGATGCAATTTCTGTGTTTCATCGTCAATAAGAAAGACAGAGGGATATAGTAAATCGCGAGTGAAGCATCGGAATCTATAACTAGTGTCACAGGAATGGTTCAAAACATAGACAGTGAGAAGAGTCAGTCTTCTTGTACTTAAGTCGGCATTGTGCCTTTTTTATTTAATTCCGATGCAACTTCTGTGTTTCATCGTCGATAAGAAGGTCCAAGGGATACAGTAAACCTGGAGTGAAACATCGGAATCAATAACTAGTGTCACAGGAATGGTTCCAAACATCGACAGTAAGAAGAGACAATCTTCTTGTACTTAATTCGGCATTGTGCCTTTAGTATTTAATTCCGATGCAATTTCTGTGTTTCATCGTCAATAAGAAGGTCAGAGGGATACAGTAAATCAGAAATGAAGCATCGGAATCTGTAACTAGTGTCACAGGAATGGTTCAAACCATAGTCAGTAAGAAGAGTCAGTCTTCTTGTACTTAAGTCGGCATTGTGCCTTTTGTATTTAATTCCGATGCAATTTCCTTGTTTCATCGTCAATAAGAAGGTCTAAGGGATACAGTAAACCTGAAGTGAAGCATCGGAATCTATAACTAGTGTCACAGGAATGGTTAAAAGCATAGTAACTAAGAAGAGTCAGTCTTCTTGTACTTAAGTCGGCATTGTGCCTTTTGTATTTAATTCCGATGCAATTTCTGTGTTTCATCGTCAATAAGAAGGTACAAGGGGTGCAGTATACCTGGAGTGAATCATCGGATTCAATAACTAGTGTCACAGGAATGAATCAAAACATAGTCAGTAAGAAGAGTCAGTCTACTTGTACTAAAGTCGGCATTGTTCATTTTGTATTTAATTCCGATGCAATTTCTGTGTTTCATCGTCAATAAGAAGGTCCAAGGGATAAAGTAAACCTGGAGTGTAGCATCGGAATCTATAACTAGTGTCACTGGGATGGTTCAAGACATAGTCAGCAAGAAGAGTTAGTCTTCTTGTACTTAAGTCTGCATTGTGCCTTTTGTATTTAATTCCGATGCAATTTCTGTGTTTCATCGGCAATAACAAGGTCCAAGGGAAACAGTAAACCTGAAGTGAAGCATCGGAATCTATAACTAGTGTCACAGGAATGGTTCAAAGCATAGTCAGTAGGAAGAGTCAGTCTTCTTGTACTTAAGTCAGCATTGTGGCTTTAATATTTATTTCCGATGCAATTTCTGTGTTTCATCGTCAATAAGAAAGTCCAAGGGATACAGAAAACCTGAAGTGAAGCAACGGAATCTATAACTAGTGTCACATGAATGGTTCAAAGCATAGTCAGTAAGAGGAGTCAGTCTTCTTGTACTTAAGTCGGCATTGTGCCTTTTGTATTTAATTCCGATGCAATTTCTGTGCTTCATCGTCAATAAGAAGGTATAAGGGATACAGTAAACCTGAAGTGAAGCATCGGAACCTATAACTAGTGTCACACGAATGGTTAAAACATAGTCACTAATAAGAGTCAGTCTTCTTGTACTTAAGTCGGCATTGTGCCTTTTGTAACTAATTCCGATGCAATTTCCTCTGTTTCATCGTCGATAAGAAGGTACAAGGGATGCAGTAAACTTGGGGTGAAGCATCGGAATCTATAACTAGTGTCACAGGAATGAATCAAAGCATAGTCAGTAAGAAGAGTCAGTGTACTTGTACTAAAGTCGGCATTGTTCCTTTTGTATATAATTCCGATGCAATTTCTGTGTTTCATCGTCAATAAGAAGGTCCAAGGGATAAAGTAAACCTGGCGTGAAGCATCGGAATCTATAACTAGTGTCACTGGGATGGTTCAAAACACGGACGGTAAGAAGAGACAGTATTCTTGTTCATAAAACGGCATTGTGCATTTTATATTTAATTCCGATGCAATTTCTGTGTTTCATCATCAATAAGAATGTCAGAGGGATACAGTACACCTAAAGTGAAGCATCGGAATCTATAACGAGTGCCACAGGAATGGTTCAAAACATAGACAGTAGGAACAGTAGGTCTTCTTGTACTTAAGTCGGCATTGTGCCTTTTCTATTTAATTCCTATGCAATTTCAGTGTTTCATCGCCAATAAGAAGGTCGATGGGATATAGTAAACCTGGAGTGAAGCATCGGAATCTATAACTAGTATCACAGGATTGGTTCAAAACATAGACAGTAAGAAGAGTCAGTCTTCTTGTACTTAAGTCGGCATTGTGCCTTTTTTATTTAATTCTGATGCATTTTCTGTGTTTCATCGTCAATATGAAGGTCAGAGGGATACAGTAAACCTGGAGTGAAGCATCGGAATCTATAACTAGTGTCACAGGAATGAATCAAAACATAGTCAGTAAGAAGAGTCAGTCTACTTGTACTAAAGTCGGCATTGTTCCTTTTGTATTTAATTCCAATGCAATTTCTGTGTTTCATCGTCAATAAGAAGGTCCAAGGGATAAAGTAAACCTGGAGTGAAGCATCGGAATCTATAACTAGTGTCACTGGGATGGTTCAAAACATGGACGGCAAGAAGGGACAGTATTCTTGTTCATAAGTCGGCATTGTGCCTTTTGTATTTAATTCCGATGCAATTTCTGTGTTTCATCATCAATAAGAATGTCAGAGGGATACAGTAAACCTAAAGTGAAGCATCGGAATCTATAACGAGTGTCACAGGAATGGTTCAAAACATAGACAGTAGGAAGAGTCAGTCTTCTTGTACTAAAGTCGGCATTGTGCCTTTTCTATTTAATTCCTATGCAATTTCAGTGTTTCATCGCCAATAAGAAGGTCGATGGGATATAGTAAACCTGGAGTGAAGCATCGGAATCTATAACTAGTATCACAGGATTGGTTCAAAACATAGACAGTAAGAAGAGTCAGTCTTCTTGTACTTAAGTAGGCATTGTGCCTTTTTTATTTAATTCTGATGCATTTTCTGTGTTTCTTCTTCAATAAGAAGGTCAGAGGGATACAGTAAACCTGGAGTGAAGCATCGGAATCTATAACTAGTGTCACAGGAATGGTTCAAAACATCGACAGTAAGAAGAGTCAGTTTTCTTGTACTTAATTCGGCATTGTGCCTTTTGTATTTAATTCCGATGCAATTTCTGTGTTTCATCGTCAATAAGAAGGTCCAAGGGATACAGTAAACCTGGAGTGAAACATCGGAATCTATATGTAGTGTCACAGGAATGGTTCAAAACATCGACAGTAAGAAGAGACAGTCTTCTTGTACTTAATCCGGCATTGTGCCTTTAGTATTTAATTCCGATGCAATTTCTGTGTTTCATCGTCAATAAGAAAGTCCAGGGGATACAGAAAACCTGAAGTGAAGCACCGGAATCTATAACTAGTGTCACATGAATGGTTCAAAGCATAGTCAGTAAGAAGAGTCAGTCTTCTTGTACTTAAGTCGGCATTGTGCCTTTTGTATTTACTTCCGATGCAATTTCTGTGTTTCATCGTCAATAAGAAAGTGGAAGGGATATGGTAAACCTTGAGTGAAGCACCGGAATCTATAACTAGTGTCACATGAATGGTTCAAAGCATAGTCAATAAGAAGAGTCAGTCTTCTTGTACTTATGTCACCATTGTGCCTTTTGTATTTGATTCCGAATCAATTTCTGTGTTTCATCGTCAATAAGAAGGTCCAAGGGATACAGTAAACCTTTAGTGAAGCATTGGAATCTATAACTAGTGTCACAGGAATGGTTCAAAACATAGACAGTAGTAAGAGTCAGTCTTCTTGTACTTAAGTCGGTATTGTGCCTTTTCTATTTAATTCCGATGCAATTTCTGTGTTTCATCGTCAATAAGAAGGACAGAGGGATATAGTAAACCGCGAGTGAAGCATCGGAATCTATAACTTGTGTCACAGGAATGGTTCAAAACATCGACAGTAAGAAGAGACAGTCTTCTTGTACTTAATCCGGCATTGTGCCTTTAGTATTTTATTCCGATGCAATTTCTGTGTTTCATCGTCAATAAGAAAGTCAGAGGGATACAGTAAATCAGAAATGAAGCATCGGAATCTATAACTAGTGTCACAGGAATGGTTCAAAGCATAGTCAGTAGGAAGAGTCAGTCTTCTTGTACTTAAGTCGGCATTGTTCCTTTTGTATTTCTTCCGATGCAATTTCTGTGTTTCATCGTCAATAAGAAAGTCCAAGGCATACGGTAAACCTGAAGTGAAGCACCGGAATCTATAACTAGTGTCACATGAATGGTTCAAAGCATAGTCAATAAGAAGAGTCAGTCTTCTTGTACTTATGTCACCATTGTGCCTTTTGTATTTGATTCCGATTCAATTTCTGTGTTTCATCGTCAATAAGAAGGTCCAAGGGATACAGTAAACCTTTAGTGAGGCATTGTAATCTATAACTAGTGTCACAGGAATGGTTCAAAACATAGACAGTAGTAAGAGTCAGTCTTCTTGTACATAAGTCGGTATTGTGGCTTTTCTATTTAATTCCGAAGCAATTTCTGTGTCTCATCGTCAATAAGAAGGACAGAGGGATATAGTAAACCGCGAGTGAAGCATCGGAATCTATAACTAGTGTCACAGGAATGGTTCAAAACATAGACAGTGAGAAGAGTCGGTCTTCTTGTACTTTAGTCGGCCTTGTGCCTTTTTTATTTAATTCCGATGCAATTTCTGTGTTTCATCGTCAATAAGAAGGTCCAAGGGATACAGTAAACCTGGAGTGAAACATCGGAACCTATAACTAGTGTCACAGGAATGGTTCAAAACATCGACAGTAAGAAGAGACAGTCTTCTTGTACTTAATTCGGCATTGTGCCTTTAGTATTTAATTCCGATAAAATTTCTGCGTATCATCGTCAATAAGAAAGTCAGTCGGATACAGTAAATCAGAAATGCAGCGCCGGAATCTATAACTAGTGTCACAGGAATGGTTCAAAACATAGGCAGTAGGAAGAGTCAGTCTTCTTGTACTTAAGTCGGTAATGTGCCTTTTCTATTTAATTCCGATGCAATTTCTGTGTTTCATCGTCAATACGAAAGACAGAGGGATATAGTAAATCGCGAGTGAAGCATCGGAATCTATAACTAGTGTCACAGGAATGGTTCAAAACATAGACAGTGAGAAGAGTCAGTCTTCTTGTACTTAAGTCGGCATTGTGCCTTTTTTATTTAATTCCGATGCAACTTCTGTGTTTCTTCGTCGATAAGAAGGTCCAAGGGATACAGTAAACCTGGAGTGAAACATCGGAATCTATAACTAGTGTCACAGGAATGGTTCCAAACATCGACAGTAAGAAGAGACAATCTTCTTGTACTTAATTCGGCATTGTGCCTTTAGTATTTAATTCCGATGCAATTTCTGTGTTTCATCGTCAATAAGAAGGTCAGAGGGATACAGTAAATCAGAAATGAAGCATCGGAATCTATAACTAGTGTCACAGGAATGGTTCAAATCATAGTCAGTAGGAAGAGTCAGTCTTCTTGTACTTAAGTCGGCATTGTGCCTTTTGTATTTACTTCCGATGCAATTTCTGTGTTTCATCGTCAATAAGAAAGTCCAAGGCATACGGTAAACCTGAAGTGAAGCACCGGAATCTATAACTAGTGTCACATGAATGGTTCAAAGCATAGTCAATAAGAAGAGTCAGTCTTCTTGTACTTATGTCACCATTGTGCCTTTTGTATTTGATTCCGATTCAATTTCTGTGTTTCATCGTCAATAAGAAGGTCCAAGGGATACAGTAAACCTTTAGTGAGCCATTGTAATCTATAACTAGTGTCACAGGAATGGTTCAAAACATAGACAGTAGTAAGAGTCAGTCTTCTTGTACATAAGTCGGTATTGTGGCTTTTCTATTTAATTCCGAAGCAATTTCTGTGTCTCATCGTCAATAAGAAGGACAGAGGGATATAGTAAACCGCGAGTGAAGCATCGGAATCTATAACTAGTGTCACAGGAATGGTTCAAAACATAGACAGTGAGAAGAGTCAGTCTTCTTGTACTTTAGTCGGCCTTGTGCCTTTTTTATTTAATTCCGATGCAATTTCTGTGTTTCATCGTCAATAAGAAGGTCCAAGGGATACAGTAAACCTGGAGTGAAACATCGGAACCTATAACTAGTGTCACAGGAATGGTTCAAAACATCGACAGTAAGAAGAGACAGTCTTCTTGTACTTAATTCGGCATTGTGCCTTTAGTATTTAATTCCGATAAAATTTCTGCGTATCATCGTCAATAAGAAAGTCAGTCGGATACAGTAAATCAGAAATGCAGCGCCGGAATCTATAACTAGTGTCACAGGAATGGTTCAAAACATAGGCAGTAGGAAGAGTCAGTCTTCTTGTACTTAAGTCGGTAATGTGCCTTTTCTATTTAATTCCGATGCAATTTCTGTGTTTCATCGTCAATACGAAAGACAGAGGGATATAGTAAATCGCGAGTGAAGCATCGGAATCTATAACTAGTGTCACATTAATGGTTCAAAACATAGACAGTGAGAAGAGTCAGTCTTCTTGTACTTAAGTCGGCATTGTGCCTTTTTTATTTAATTCCGATGCAACTTCTGTGTTTCTTCGTCGATAAGAAGGTCCAAGGGATACAGTAAACCTGGAGTGAAACATCGGAATCTATAACTAGTGTCACAGGAATGGTTCCAAACATCGACAGTAAGAAGAGACAATCTTCTTGTACTTAATTCGGCATTGTGCCTTTAGTATTTAATTCCGATGCAATTTCTGTGTTTCATCGTCAATATGAAGGTCAGAGGGATACAGTAAATCAGAAATGAAGCATCGGAATCTGTAACTAGTGTCACAGGAATGGTTCAAACCATAGTCAGTAAGAAGAGTCAGTCTTCTTGTACTTAAGTCGGCATTGTGCCTTTTGTATTTAATTCCGATGCAATTTCCTTGTTTCATCGTCAATAAGAAGGTCTAAGGGATACAGTAAACCTGAAGTGAAGCATCGGAATCTATAACTAGTGTCACAGGAATGGTTAAAAGCATAGTAACTAAGAAGAGTCAGTCTTCTTGTACTTAAGTCGGCATTGTGCCTTTTGTATTTAATTCCGATGCAATTTCTGTGTTTCATCGTCAATAAGAAGGTACAAGGGGTGCAGTATACCTGGAGTGAATCATCGGATTCAATAACTAGTGTCACAGGAATGAATCAAAACATAGTCAGTAAGAAGAGTCAGTCTACTTGTACTAAAGTCGGCATTGTTCATTTTATATTTAATTCCGATGCAATTTCTGTGTTTCATCGTCAATAAGAAGGTCCAAGGGATAAAGTAAACCTGGAGTGTAGCATCGGAATCTATAACTAGTGTCACTGGGATGGTTCAAGACATAGTCAGCAAGAAGAGTTAGTCTTCTTGTACTTAAGTCTGCATTGTGCCTTTTGTATTTAATTGCGATGCAATTTCTGTGTTTCATCGTCAATAACAAGGTCCAAGGGAAACAGTAAACCTGAAGTGAAGCATCGGAATCTATAACTAGTGTCACAGGAATGGTTCAAAGCATAGTCAGTAGGAAGAGTCAGTCTTCTTGTACTTAAGTCAGCATTGTGGCTTTAATATTTATTTCCGATGCAATTTCTGTGTTTCATCGTCAATAAGAAAGTCCAAGGGATACAGAAAACCTGAAGTGAAGCAACGGAATCTATAACTAGTGTCACATGAATGGTTCAAATCATAGTCAGTAAGAGGAGTCAGTCTTCTTGTACTTAAGTCGGCATTGTGCCTTTTATATTTAATTCCGATGCAATTTCTGTGTTTCATCGTCAATAAGAAGGTCCAAGGGATACAGTAAACCTTTAGTGAAGCATTGGAATCTATAACTAGTGTCACAGGAATGGCTCAAACATAGACAGTAGGAAGAGTCAGTCTTCTTGTACTTAAGTCGGTATTGTGCCTTTTCTATTTAAATCTTATGCAATTTCTGTGTTTCATCGTCAATAAGAAGGTCAAAGGGATATAGTAAACCTGGAGTGAAGCATCGGAATCTATAACTAGTCTCACAGGAATGGCTCAATCATAGACAGTAAGAAGAGTCAGTCTCCTTGTACTTAAGTCGGCATTGTGCCTTTTGTATTTAATTCCGATGCAATTTCTGTGCTTCATCGTCAATAAGAAGGTATAAGGGATACAGTAAACCTGAAGTGAAGCATCGGAACCTATAACTAGTGTCACACGAATGGTTAAAACATAGTCACTAATAAGAGTCAGTCTTCTTGTACTTAAGTCGGCATTGTGCCTTTTGTAACTAATTCCGATGCAATTTCCTCTGTTTCATCGTCGATAAGAAGGTACAAGGGATGCAGTAAACTTGGGGTGAAGCATCGGAATCTATAACTAGTCTCACAGGAATGAATCAATGCATAGTCAGTAAGAAGAGTCAGTGTACTTGTACTAAAGTCGGCATTGTTCCTTTTGTATTTAATTCCGATGCAATTTCTGTGTTTCATCGTCGATAAGAAGGTCCAAGGGATAAAGTAAACCTGGCGTGAAGCATCGGAATCTATAACTAGTGTCACTGGGATGGTTCAAAACACGGACGGTAAGAAGAGACAGTATTCTTGTTCATAAAACGGCATTGTGCATTTTATATTTAATTCCGATGCAATTTCTGTGTTTCATCATCAATAAGAATGTCAGAGGGATACAGTACACCTAAAGTGAAGCATCGGAATCTATAACGAGTGCCACAGGAATGGTTCAAAACATAGACAGTAGGAACAGTCAGTCTTCTTGTACTTAAGTCGGCATTGTGCCTTTTCTATTTAATTCCTATGCAATTTCAGTGTTTCATCGCCAATAAGAAGGTCGATGGGATATAGTAAACCTGGAGTGAAGCATCGGAATCTATAACTAGTGTCACAGGAATGGTTCAAAACATCGACAGTAAGAAGAGTCAGTTTTCTTGTACTTAATTCGGCATTGTGCCTTTTGTATTTAATTCCGATGCAATTTCTGTGTTTCATCGTCAATAAGAAGGTCAGTGGGATATAGTAAATCTGAAGTGAAACATCGGTATCTGTAACTACTGTCACAGGAATGTTTCAAAGCATAGACAGTGAGAAGAGTCAGTCTTCTTGTACTTAAGTCGGCATTGTGCCTTTTTTATGTAATTCCGATGCAATTTCTGTGTTTCATCGTCAATAGGAAGGACCAAGGGATACAGTAAACCTGGAGTGAAACATCGGAATCTATAACTAGTGTCACAGGAATGGTTCAAAACATCGACAGTAAGAAGAGACAGTCTTCTTGTACTTAATTCGGCATTGTGCCTTTACTATTTAATTCCGATGCAATATCTGTGTATCATCGTCAATAAGAAAGTCAGTCGGACACAGTAAATCAGAAATGAAGCGCCGGAATCTATAACTAGGGCCACAGGAATGGTTCAAAACATAGGCAGTAGGAAGAGTCAGTCTTCTTGTACTTAAGTCGGTATTGTGCCTTTTCTATTTAATTCCGATGCAATTTCTGTGTTTCATCGTCAATAAGAAGGACAGAGGGATATAGTAAATCGCGAGTGAAGCATCGGAATCTATAACTAGTGTCACAGGAATGGTTCAAAACATAGACAGTGAGAAGAGTCAGTCTTCTTGTACTTAAGTCGGCATTGTGCCCTTTTTATTTAATTCCGATGCAATTTCTGTGTTTCATCGTCAATACGAAGGTCCAAGGGATACAGTAAACCTCGAGTGAAACATCGGAATCTATAACTAGTGTCACAGGAATGGCGCAAAGCATCGACAGTAAGAAGAGACAGTCTTCTTGTACTTAATTCGGCATTCTGCCTTTAGTATTTAATTCCGATGTAATTTCTGTGTCTCATCGTCTATAAGAAGGTCAGAGGGATACAGTAAATCAGAAATGAAGCATCGGAATCTATAACTAGTGTCACAGGAATGGTTCAAAACATAGTCTGTAAGAAGAGTCAGTCTTCTTGTACTTAAGTCGGCATTGTGACTTTTGTATTTAATTCCGATGCATTTTCCTTGTTTCATCGTCAATAAGAAGGTCTAAGGGATACAGTAAACCTGAAGTGAAGCATCGGAATCTACAACTAGTGTCACAGGAATGGTTAAAAGCATAGTAACGAAGAAGAGTCAGTCTTTTTGTACTTAAGTCGGCATTGTGCCTTTTGTATTTAATTCCGATGCAATTTCTGTGTTTCATCGTCAATAAGAAGGTACAAGGGGTGCAGTAAACCTGGAGTGAAGCATCGGAATTTATAACTAGTGTCACAGGAATGAATCAAAACATAGTCAGTAAGAAGAGTCAGTCAACTTGTACTAAAGTCGGCATTGTTCCTTTTGTATTTAATTCCGATGCAATTTCTGTCTTTCATCGTCAATAAGAAGGTCCAAGGGATAAAGTAAACCTGGAGTGTAGCATCGGAATCTCTAACTAGTCTCACTGGGATGGTTCAAGACATAGTCAGCAAGAAGAGTCAGTCTTCTTGTTCTTAAGTCTGCATTGTGCCTTTTGTATTTAATTCCGATGCAATTTCTGTGTTTCATCGTCAATAACAAGGTCCAAGGGAAACAGTAAACCTGAAGTGAAGCATCGGAATCTATAACTAGTGTCACAGGAATGGTTCAAAGCATAGTCAGTAGGAAGAGTCAGACTTCTTGTCCTTAAGTCAGCATTGTGGCTTTAATATTTATTTCCGATGCAATTTCTGTGTTTCATCGTCAATAAGAAAGTCCAAGGGATACAGAAAACCTGAAGTGAAGCACCGGAATCTATAACTAGTGTCACATGAATGGTTCAAAGCATAGTCAGTAAGAAGAGTCAGTCTTCTTGTACTTAAGTCGGTATTGTGCCTTTTTTGTTTACTTCCGATGCAATTTCTGTGTTTCATCGTCAATAAGAAAGTCCAAGGGATACGGTAAAGCTGAAGTGAAGCACCGGAATCTATAACTAGTGTCACAGGAATGGTTCAAAACATAGACAGTGAGAAGAGTCAGTCTTCTTGTACTTAAGTCGGCATTGTGCCTTTTTTATTTAATTCCGATGCAACTTCTGTGTTTCTTCGTCGATAAGAAGGTCCAAGGGATACAGTAAACCTGGAGTGAAACATCGGAATCTATAACTAGTGTCACAGGAATGGTTCCAAACATCGACAGTAAGAAGAGACAATCTTCTTGTACTTAATTCGGCATTGTGCCTTTAGTATTTAATTCCGATGCAATTTCTGTGTTTCATCGTCAATATGAAGGTCAGAGGGATACAGTAAATCAGAAATGAAGCATCGGAATCTGTAACTAGTGTCACAGGAATGGTTCAAACCATAGTCAGTAAGAAGAGTCAGTCTTCTTGTACTTAAGTCGGCATTGTGCCTTTTGTATTTAATTCCGATGCAATTTCCTTGTTTCATCGTCAATAAGAAGGTCTAAGGGATACAGTAAACCTGAAGTGAAGCATCGGAATCTATAACTAGTGTCACAGGAATGGTTAAAAGCATAGTAACTAAGAAGAGTCAGTCTTCTTGTACTTAAGTCGGCATTGTGCCTTTTGTATTTAATTCCGATGCAATTTCTGTGTTTCATCGTCAATAAGAAGGTACAAGGGGTGCAGTATACCTGGAGTGAATCATCGGATTCAATAACTAGTGTCACAGGAATGAATCAAAACATAGTCAGTAAGAAGAGTCAGTCTACTTGTACTAAAGTCGGCATTGTTCATTTTATATTTAATTCCGATGCAATTTCTGTGTTTCATCGTCAATAAGAAGGTCCAAGGGATAAAGTAAACCTGGAGTGTAGCATCGGAATCTATAACTAGTGTCACTGGGATGGTTCAAGACATAGTCAGCAAGAAGAGTTAGTCTTCTTGTACTTAAGTCTGCATTGTGCCTTTTGTATTTAATTGCGATGCAATTTCTGTGTTTCATCGTCAATAACAAGGTCCAAGGGAAACAGTAAACCTGAAGTGAAGCATCGGAATCTATAACTAGTGTCACAGGAATGGTTCAAAGCATAGTCAGTAGGAAGAGTCAGTCTTCTTGTACTTAAGTCAGCATTGTGGCTTTAATATTTATTTCCGATGCAATTTCTGTGTTTCATCGTCAATAAGAAAGTCCAAGGGATACAGAAAACCTGAAGTGAAGCAACGGAATCTATAACTAGTGTCACATGAATGGTTCAAAGCATAGTCAGTAAGAGGAGTCAGTCTTCTTGTACTTAAGTCGGCATTGTGCCTTTTATATTTAATTCCGATGCAATTTCTGTGTTTCATCGTCAATAAGAAGGTCCAAGGGATACAGTAAACCTTTAGTGAAGCATTGGAATCTATAACTAGTGTCACAGGAATGGCTCAAACATAGACAGTAGGAAGAGTCAGTCTTCTTGTACTTAAGTCGGTATTGTGCCTTTTCTATTTAAATCTTATGCAATTTCTGTGTTTCATCGTCAATAAGAAGGTCAAAGGGATATAGTAAACCTGGAGTGAAGCATCGGAATCTATAACTAGTCTCACAGGAATGGCTCAATCATAGACAGTAAGAAGAGTCAGTCTCCTTGTACTTAAGTCGGCATTGTGCCTTTTGTATTTAATTCCGATGCAATTTCTGTGCTTCATCGTCAATAAGAAGGTATAAGGGATACAGTAAACCTGAAGTGAAGCATCGGAACCTATAACTAGTGTCACACGAATGGTTAAAACATAGTCACTAATAAGAGTCAGTCTTCTTGTACTTAAGTCGGCATTGTGCCTTTTGTAACTAATTCCGATGCAATTTCCTCTGTTTCATCGTCGATAAGAAGGTACAAGGGATGCAGTAAACTTGGGGTGAAGCATCGGAATCTATAACTAGTCTCACAGGAATGAATCAAAGCATAGTCAGTAAGAAGAGTCAGTGTACTTGTACTAAAGTCGGCATTGTTCCTTTTGTATTTAATTCCGATGCAATTTCTGTGTTTCATCGTCGATAAGAAGGTCCAAGGGATAAAGTAAACCTGGCGTGAAGCATCGGAATCTATAACTAGTGTCACTGGGATGGTTCAAAACACGGACGGTAAGAAGAGACAGTATTCTTGTTCATAAAACGGCATTGTGCATTTTATATTTAATTCCGATGCAATTTCTGTGTTTCATCATCAATAAGAATGTCAGAGGGATACAGTACACCTAAAGTGAAGCATCGGAATCTATAACGAGTGCCACAGGAATGGTTCAAAACATAGACAGTAGGAACAGTCAGTCTTCTTGTACTTAAGTCGGCATTGTGCCTTTTCTATTTAATTCCTATGCAATTTCAGTGTTTCATCGCCAATAAGAAGGTCGATGGGATATAGTAAACCTGGAGTGAAGCATCGGAATCTATAACTAGTGTCACAGGAATGGTTCAAAACATCGACAGTAAGAAGAGTCAGTTTTCTTGTACTTAATTCGGCATTGTGCCTTTTGTATTTAATTCCGATGCAATTTCTGTGTTTCATCGTCAATAAGAAGGTCAGTGGGATATAGTAAATCTGAAGTGAAACATCGGTATCTGTAACTACTGTCACAGGAATGTTTCAAAGCATAGACAGTGAGAAGAGTCAGTCTTCTTGTACTTAAGTCGGCATTGTGCCTTTTTTATGTAATTCCGATGCAATTTCTGTGTTTCATCGTCAATAGGAAGGACCAAGGGATACAGTAAACCTGGAGTGAAACATCGGAATCTATAACTAGTGTCACAGGAATGGTTCAAAACATCGACAGTAAGAAGAGACAGTCTTCTTGTACTTAATTCGGCATTGTGCCTTTAGTATTTAATTCCGATGCAATATCTGTGTATCATCGTCAATAAGAAAGTCAGTCGGACACAGTAAATCAGAAATGAAGCGCCGGAATCTATAACTAGGGCCACAGGAATGGTTCAAAACATAGGCAGTAGGAAGAGTCAGTCTTCCTGTACTTAAGTCGGTATTGTGCCTTTTCTATTTAATTCCGATGCAATTTCTGTGTTTCATCGTCAATAAGAAGGACAGAGGGATATAGTAAATCGCGAGTGAAGCATCGGAATCTATAACTAGTGTCACAGGAATGGTTCAAAACATAGACAGTGAGAAGAGTCAGTCTTCTTGTACTTAAGTCGGCATTGTGCCCTTTTTATTTAATTCCGATGCAATTTCTGTGTTTCATCGTCAATACGAAGGTCCAAGGGATACAGTAAACCTCGAGTGAAACATCGGAATCTATAACTAGTGTCACAGGAATGGCGCAAAGCATCGACAGTAAGAAGAGACAGTCTTCTTGTACTTAATTCGGCATTCTGCCTTTAGTATTTAATTCCGATGTAATTTCTGTGTCTCATCGTCTATAAGAAGGTCAGAGGGATACAGTAAATCAGAAATGAAGCATCGGAATCTATAACTAGTGTCACAGGAATGGTTCAAAACATAGTCTGTAAGAAGAGTCAGTCTTCTTGTACTTAAGTCGGCATTGTGACTTTTGTATTTAATTCCGATGCATTTTCCTTGTTTCATCGTCAATAAGAAGGTCTAAGGGATACAGTAAACCTGAAGTGAAGCATCGGAATCTACTACTAGTGTCACAGGAATGGTTAAAAGCATAGTAACGAAGAAGAGTCAGTCTTCTTGTACTTAAGTCGGCATTGTGCCTTTTGTATTTAATTCCGATGCAATTTCTGTGTTTCATCGTCAATAAGAAGGTACAAGGGGTGCAGTAAACCTGGAGTGAAGCATCGGAATTTATAACTAGTGTCACAGGAATGAATCAAAACATAGTCAGTAAGAAGAGTCAGTCAACTTGTACTAAAGTCGGCATTGTTCCTTTTGTATTTAATTCCGATGCAATTTCTGTCTTTCATCGTCAATAAGAAGGTCCAAGGGATAAAGTAAACCTGGAGTGTAGCATCGGAATCTCTAACTAGTGTCACTGGGATGGTTCAAGACATAGTCAGCAAGAAGAGTCAGTCTTCTTGTTCTTAAGTCTGCATTGTGCCTTTTGTATTTAATTCCGATGCAATTTCTGTGTTTCATCGTCAATAACAAGGTCCAAGGGAAACAGTAAACCTGAAGTGAAGCATCGGAATCTATAACTAGTGTCACAGGAATGGTTCAAAGCATAGTCAGTAGGAAGAGTCAGACTTCTTGTCCTTAAGTCAGCATTGTGGCTTTAATATTTATTTCCGATGCAATTTCTGTGTTTCATCGTCAATAAGAAAGTCCAAGGGATACAGAAAACCTGAAGTGAAGCACCGGAATCTATAACTAGTGTCACATGAATGGTTCAAAGCATAGTCAGTAAGAAGAGTCAGTCTTCTTGTACTTAAGTCGGTATTGTGCCTTTTTTGTTTACTTCCGATGCAATTTCTGTGTTTCATCGTCAATAAGAAAGTCCAAGGGATACGGTAAAGCTGAAGTGAAGCACCGCAATCTATAACTAGTGTCACAGGAATGGTTCAAAACATTGACAGTGAGAAGAGTCAGTCTTCTTGTACTTAAGTCAGCATTGTGCCTTTTATATTTAATTCCGATGCAATTTCAGTGTTTCATCGTCAATAAGAAGGTCCAAATGATACAGTAAACCTGGAGTGAAACATCGGAATCTATAACTAGTGTCACAGGAATGGTTCAAAACATCGACAGTAAGAAGAGACAGTCTTCTTGTACTTAATTCGGCATTGTGCCTTTAGTATTTAATTCCGATGCAATTTCTGTGTATCATCGTCAATAAGAAAGTCAGTCGGATACAGTAAATCAGATATGAAGCGCCGGAATCTATAACTAGTGTCACAGGAATGGTTCAAAACATAGGCAATAGGAAGAGTCAGTCTTCTTGTACTTAAGTCGGTATTGTGACTTTTCTATTTAATTCCGATGCAATTTCTGTGTTTCATCGTCAATAAGAAGGACAGAGGGATATAGTAAATCGCGAGTGAAGCATCGGAATCTATAACTAGTGTCACAGGAATGGTTCAAAACATAGACAGTGAGAAGAGTCAGTCTTCTTGTACTTAAGTCGGCATTGTGCCTTTTTTATTTAATTCCGATGCAATTTCTGTGTTTCATCGTCAATAAGAAGGTCCAAGGGATACAGAAAACCTGGAGTGAAACATCGGAATCTATAACTAGTGTCACATGATTGGTTCAAAACAGCGACAGTAAGAAGGGACAGTCTTCTTGTACTTAATTCGGCATTGTGCCTTTAGTATTTAATTCCGATGCAATTTCTGTGTTTCATCGTCAATAAGAAGGTCAGAGGGATACAGTAAATCAGAAATGAAGCATCGGAATCTATAACTAGTGTCACAGGAATGGTTCAAAACATAGTCAGTATGAAGAGTCAGTCTTCTTGTACTTAAGTCGGCATTGTGCCTTTTGTATTTAATTCCGATGCAATTTCCTTGCTTCATCGTCAATAAGAAGGTCTAAGGGATACAGTAAACCTGAAGTGAAGAATCGGAATCTATAACTAGTGTCACAGGAATGGTTAAAAGCATAGTAACTAAGAAGAGTCAGTCTTCTTGTACTTATGTCGGCATTGTGCCTTTTGTATTTATTTCCGATGCAATTTCTGTGTTTCATCGTCAATAAGAAAGTACAAGGGGTGCAGTAATCCTGGAGTGAAGCATCGGAATCAATAACTAGTGTGACAGGAATGAATCAAAACATAGTCAGTAAGAAGAGTCAGTCTACTTGTACTAAAGTCGGCATTGTTCCTTTTGTATTTAATTCCGATGCAATTTCTGTGTTTCATCGTCAATAAGAAGGTCCAAGGGGTAAAGTAAACCTGGAGTGTAGCATCGGAATCTATAACTAGTGTCACTGGGATGGTTCAAGACATTGTCAGCAAGAAGGGTTAGTCTTCTTGTACTTAAGTTTGCATTGTGCCTTTTGTATTTAATTCCGATGCAATTTCTGTGTTTCATCGTCAATAACAAGGTCCAAGGGAAACAGTAAACCTGAAGTGAAGCATCGGAATCTATAACTAGTGTCACAGGAATGGTTCAAAGCATAGTTAGTAGGAAGAGTCAGTCTTCTTGTACTTAAGTCAGCATTGTGGCTTTAATATTTATTTCCGATGCAATTTCTGTGTTTCATCGTCAATAAGAAAGTCCAAGGGATACAGAAAACCTGAAGTGAACACCGGAATCTATAACTAGTGTCACATGAATGGTTCAAAGCATAGTCAATAAGAAGAGTCAGTCTTCTTGTACTTAAGTCGGCATTGTGCATTTTATATTTAATTCCGATGCAATTTCTGTGTTTCATCGTCAATAAGAAGGTCCAAGGGATACAGTAAACCATTAGTGAAGCATTGGAATCTATAACTAGTGTCACAGGAATGGTTCAAACATAGACAGTAGGAAGAGTCAGTCTTCTTGTACTTAAGTCGGTATTGTTCCTTTTCTATTTAAATCCGATGCAATTTCTGTGTTTCATCGTCAATAAGAAGGTCAAAGGGATATAGTAAACCTGGAGTGAAGCATCGGAATCTATAACTAGTCTCACAGGAATGGCTCAATCATAGACAGTAAGAAGAGTCAGTCATCTTGTACTTAAGTCGGCATTGTGCCTTTTGTAACTAATTCCGATGCAATTTCCTCTGTTTCATCGTCAATAAGAAGGTACAAGGGATGCAGTAAACTTGGGGTGAAGCATCGGAATCTATAACTAGTGTCACAGGAAGAATCAAAGCATAGTCAGTAAGAAGAGTCAGTGTACTTGTACTAAATGCGGCATTGTTCCTTTTGTATTTAATTCCGATGCAATTTCTGTGTTTCATCGTCAATAAGAAGGTCCAAGGGATAAAGGAAACCTGGAGTGAGGCATCGGAATCTATAACTAGAGTCACTGGGATGGTTCAAAACATGGACGGTAAGAAGAGACAGTATTCTTGTTCATAAGTCGGCATTGTGCCTTTTGTATTTAATTCCGATGCAATTTCTGTTTTTCATCTTCAATAAGAAGGTCCAAGGGATACAGTAAACCTGAAGTGAAGCATCAGAGTCTATAACTAGTGTCACAGGAATGGTTCAAAACATAGACAGTGGGAAGAGTCAGTCTTCTTGTACTTAAGTCGGCATTGTGCCTTTTGTATTTAATTCCGATGCAATTTCTGTGTTTCATCATCAATAAGAATGTCAGAGGGATACAGTAAACCTAAAGTGAAGCATCGGAATCTATAACGAGTGTCACAGGAATGTTTCAAAGCATAGACAGTAGGAAGAGTCAGTCTTCTTGTACTTAAGTCGGCATTGTGCCTTTTTTATTTAATTCTGATGCATTTTCTGTGTTTCATCGTTAATACGAAGGTCAGAGGGATACAGTAAACCTGGAGGTAAGCATCGGAATCTATAACTAGTGTCACAGGAATGGTTCAAAACATCGACAGTAAGAAGAGTCAGTTTTTTTGTACTTAATTCGGCATTGTGCCTTTTGTATTTAATTCCGATGCAATTTCTGTGTTTCATCGTCAATAAGATGGTCAGTGGGACATAGTAAATCTGAAGTGAAGCATCGGAATCTATAACTAGTGTCACAGGAATGCTTCAAAACATAGTCAGTAAGAAGAGTCAGTCTTCTTGTACTTAAGTCTGCAGTGTGCCTTTTGTATTTAATTCCGATGCAATTTCTGTGTTTCATCGTCAATAAGAAGGTCCAAGGGAAACAGTAAACCTGAAGTGAAGCATCGGAATCTATAACTAGTGTCACAGGAATGTTTCAAAGCATAGTCAGTAAGAAGAGTCAGTCTTCTTGTACTTAAGTCGGCATTGTGCCTTTTGTATTTATTTCCGATGCAATTTCTGTGTTTCATCGTCAATAAGAAAGTCCCAAGGAATACAGTATACCTAAAGTGAAGCTCCGGAATCTATAACTAATGTCACATGAATGTTTCAATACATTGCCAGTAAGAAGAGTCAGTCTTCTTGTACTTAAATCGCCATTGTGCCTTTTGTATTTTATTGCGATGCAATTTCTGTGTTTCATCGACAATAAGAAGGTACAAGGGATACAGTAAACATGGAGTGAAGAATCGGAATATATAACTAGTGTCACAGGAATGGTTCAAACATAGACAGTAAGAAGAGTCATTCTACTTGTACTTAAGACGGCATTGTGCCTTTTTTATTTAATTCCGATGCAATTACTGTGTTTCATCGTCAATAAGAAGGTCCAATTGATACAGTAAACCTGGAGTGAAGCATCGGAATCTATAGCTAGTGTCACAGGAATTAATCAAATCATAGTCAGTAAGGAGAGTCAGTCTACTTGTACTAAAATCGGCATTGTGCCTTTTGTATTTAATTCCGATGCAATTTCTGTGTTTCATCGTCAATAAGAAGGTACAAGGGATACAGTAAACCTGGAGAGAAGCATCGGAATCTATAGCTAGTGTCACAGGAATGGTTCAAAACATAGACAGTGAGAAGAGTCAGTCCTCTTGTACTTAAGTCGGCACTGTGCCTTTTTTATTTAATTACGATGCAATCTCTGTGTTTCATCGTCAATAAGAAGGTCAGAGGGAAATAGTAAATCTGAAGTGAAGCATCGGAATCTATAACTAGTGTCACATGAATGGTTCAATACATAGTCAGTAAAAAAGGTCAGTCTTCTTGTACTTAAGTCGCCATTGTGCCTTTTGTATTTTATTCCGAAGCAATTTCTGTGTTTCATCGTCAATAAGTAGGTCCAAGGCATACAGTAAACCATTAGTGAAGCATTGGAATCTATAACTAGTGTCACAGGAATGGTTCAAAACATAAACAGTAGGAAGACTCAGTCTTCCTGTACTTAAGTCGGTATTGTACCTTTTCTATTTCATTCCGATGTTGTTTCTGTGTTTCATCGTCAATAAGAAGGTCCGAGGGATATAGTAAACCTGGAGTGAAGAATCGGAATATATAACTAGTCTCACAGGAATGGTTCAAACATAGACAGTAAGAAGAGTCTGTCTTCTTGTACTTAAGTCGGCATTGTGCCTATTTTATTTAATTGCGATGCAATTTCTGTGTTTCATCGTCAATAAGAAGGTCCAAGGGATACAGTAAACCTGGAGTGAACCATCGGAATCTATAACTAGTGTCACAGGAATGGTTCAAAACATCGACAGTAAGAAGAGACAGTCTTCTTGTACTTAATTCGGCATTGTGCCTTTAGTATGTAATTCCGATGCAATTTCTGTGTTTCATCGTCAATAAGAAGGTCAGAGGGATACAGTAAATCAGAAATGAAGCATCGGAATCTATAACTAGTGTCACAGGAATGGTTCAAAACATAGTCAGTATGAAGAGTCAGTCTTCTTGTACTTAAGTCGGCATTGTGCCTTTTGTATTTAATTCCGATGCAATTTCCTTGTTTCATCGTCAATAAGAAGGTCTAAGGGATACAGTAAACCTGAAGTGAAGCATCGGAATCTATAACTAGTGTCACAGGAATGGTTAAAAGCATAGTAACTAAGAAGAGTCAGTCTTCTTGTACTTAAGTCGGCATTGTGCCTTTTGTATTTAATTCCGATGCAATTTCTGTGTTTCATCGTCAATAAGAAGGTACAAGGGGTGCAGTAAACCTGGAAGTGAAGCATCGGAATCAATAACTCGTGTGACAGGAATGAATCAAAACATAGTCAGTAAGAAGAGTCAGTCTACTTGTACTAAATTCGGCATTGTTCCTTTTGTATTTAATTCCGATGCAATTTCTGTGTTTCATCGTCGATAAGAAGGTCCAAGGGATAAAGTAAACCTGGAGTGTAGCATCGGAAACTATAACTAGTGTCACTGGGATGGTTCAAGACATAGTCAGCAAGAAGAGTTAGTCTTCTTGTACTTAAGTCTGCATTGTGCATTTTGTATTTAATTCCGATGCAATTTCTGTGTTTCATCGTCAATAACAAGGTCCAAGGGAAACAGTAAACCTGAAGTGAAGCATCGGAATCTATAAGTAGTGTCACAGGAATGGTTCAAAGCATAGTCAGTAGGAAGAGTCAGTCTCCTTGTACTTAAGTCAGCATTGTGGGTTTAATATTTATTTCCGATGCAATTTCTTTGTTTCATCGTCAATAAGAAAGTCCAAGGGATACAGTAAACCTGAAGTGAAGCACCGGAATCTATAACTAGTGTCACAGGAATGGTTCAAAGCATTGTCAGTAAGAAGAGTCAGTCTTCTTGTACTTAAGTCGGCATTGTGCCTTTTATATTTATTTAAGATGCAATTTCTGTGTTTCATCGTCAATAAGAAGGTTAAAGGGATATAGTAAACCTGGAGTGAAGCATCGGAATCTATAACTAGTGTCACTGGGATGGTTCAAAACATGAACGGTAAGAAGAGACAGTATTCTTGTTCATAAGTCGGCATTGTGCCTTTTGTATTTAATTCCGATGCAATTTCTGTTTTTCATCTTCAATAAGAAGGTCAGATGGATACAGTAAACCTGAAGTGAAGCATCAGAGTCTATAACTAGTCTCACAGGAATGGCTCAATCATAGACAGCAAGAAGAGTCAGTCTTCTTGTACTTAAGTCGGCATTGTGCCTTTTCTATTTAATTCCTATGCAATTTCAGTGTTTCATCATCAATAAGAATGTCAGAGGGATACAGTAAACCTAAAGTGAAGCATCGGAATCTATAACGAGTGTCACAGGAATGGTTCAAAACATAGACAGTAGGAAGAGTCAGTCTTCTTGTACTTAAGTCGGCATTGTGCCTTTTCTATTTAATTCCTATGCAATTTCAGTGTTTCATCGCCAATAAGAAGGTCGATGGGATATAGTAAACCTGGAGTAAAGCATCGGAATCTATAACTAGTGTCACAGGAATGGTTCAAAGCATAGTCAGTAAGAAGAGTCAGTCTTCTTGTACATAAGTCGGCATTGTGCCTTTTGTATTTATTTCCGATGCAATTTCTGTGTTTCATCGTCAATAAGAAAGTCCAAGGGATACAGTAAACCTGAAGTGAAGCTCCGGAATCTATAACTAGTGTCACATGAATGTTTCAATACATAGCCAGTAAGAAGAGTCAGTCTTCTTGTTCCTAATTCGCCATTGTGCCTTTTGTATTTTATTGCGATGCAATTTCTGTGTTTCATCGTCAATAAGAAGGTACAAGGGATACAGTAAACCTGGAGTGAAGAATCGGATTATATAACTAGTGTCACAGGAGTGGTTCAAACATAGACAGTAAGAAGAGTCAGTCTACTTGTACTTAAGTCGGCATTGTGCCTTTTTTATTTAATTCCGATGCAATTACTGTGTTTCATCGTCAATAAGAAGGTCCAATTGATATAGTAAACCTGGAGTGAAGCATCGGAATCTATAGCTAGTGTCACAGGAATTAATCAAATCATAGTCAGTAAGGAGAGTCAGTCTACTTGTACTGAAGTCGGCATTGTGCCTTTTGTATTTAATTCCGATGCAATTTCTGTGTTTCATCGTCAATAAGAAGGTACAAGGGATACAGTAAACCTGGAGTGAAGCATCGGAATCTAT
This sequence comes from Schistocerca piceifrons, assembly GCF_021461385.2. Taxonomy (NCBI): domain Eukaryota; kingdom Metazoa; phylum Arthropoda; class Insecta; order Orthoptera; family Acrididae; genus Schistocerca; species Schistocerca piceifrons. Next base: position 217,571 of record NW_025728028.1, on the reverse strand, counting down.
AGCTAGTGTCACAGGAATGAATCAAAACATAGTCAGTTAGAAGAGTCAGTGTACTTGTACTAAAGTCGGCGTTGTTCCTTTTGTATTTAATTCCGATGCAATTTCGGTGTTTCATCGTCAATAAGAAGGACAGAGGGATATAGTAAACCGGGAGTGAAGCATAGGAATCCATAACTAGTGTCGCAGGAATGGTTCAAAACATAGACAGTGAGAAGAGTCAGTCCTCTTGTACTTAAGTCGGCATTGTGCCTTTTTTATTTAATTCCGATGCAATCTCTGTGTTTCATCGTCAATAAGAAGGTCAGAGGGATATGGTAAATCTGAAGTGAAGCATCGGAATCTATAACTAGTGTCACATGAATGGTTCAATACATAGTCAGTAATAAGAGTCAGTCTTCTTGTACTTAAGTCGTCATTGTGCCTTTTGTATTTTATTCCGATGCAATTTCTGTGTTTCATCGTCAATAAGTAGGTTCAAGGGATACAGTAAACCTTTAGTGAAGCATTGTAATCTATAACTAGTGTCACAGGAATGGTTCAAAACATAAACAGTAGGAAGACTCAGTCTTCCTGTACTTAAGTCGGTATTGTACCTTTTCTATTTCATTCCGATGCTGTTTCTGTGTTTCATCGTCAATAAGAAGGTCAGAGGGATATAGTAAACCTGGAGTGAAGAATCGGAATATATAACTAGTGTCTCAGGAATGGTTCAAACATAGACAGTAAGAAGAGTCAGTCTTCTTGTACTTAAGTCGGCATTGTGCTTATTTTATTTAATTCCGATGCAATTTCTGTGCTTCATCGTCAATAAGAAGGTCCAAGGGATACAGTAAACCTGGAGTGAAGCATCGGAATCTATAACTAGTGTCACAGGAATGGTTCAAAACATCGACAGTAAGAAGAGAGAGTCTTCTTGTACTTAATTCGGCATTGTGCCTTTAGTATTTAATTCCGAGGCAATTTCTGTGTATCATCGTCAATAAGAAGGTCAGAGGGATACAGTAAATCAGAAATGAAGCATCGGAAACTATAACTAGTGTCACAGGAATGGTTCAGAACACAGTCAGTAAGAAGAGTCAGTCTTCTTGTACTTAAGTCGGCATTGTGCCTTTTGTAGTTAATTGCGATTAGATTTCTGTGTTTCATCGTCAATAAGAAGGTCTAAGGGATACAGTAAACCTGAATTGAAGCATCGGAATCTATAACTAGTGTCACAGGAATGGTTAAAAGCATAGTCACTAAGAAGAGTCAGTGTTCTTGTACCTAAGTCGGCATTGTGCCTTTTGCATTTAATTCCGATGCAATTTCTGTGTTTCATCGTCAATAAGAAGGTACAAGGGATAAAGTAAACCTGGAGTGAAGCATCGGAATCTATAACTAGTGTTACTGGGATGGTTCAAGACATAGTCAGCAAGAAGAGTCAGTCTTCTTGTACTTAAGTCTGCATTGTGCCTTTTGCATTTAATTCCGATGCAATTTCTGTGTTTCATCGTCAATAAGAAGGTCAGAGGGATATAGTAAACCTGGAGTGAAGCATCGGAATCTATAACTAGTCTCACAGGAATGGCTCAAACATAGACAGTAAGAAAAGTCAGTCTTCTTGTACTTAAGTCGGCATTGTGCATTTTGTATTTAATTCCGATGCAATTTCTGTGTTTCATCGTCAATAAGAAGGTCTAAGGGATACAGTAAACCTGAAGTGAAGCATCGGAATGTATAACTAGTGTCACAGGAATGGTTAAAAGCATAGTAACTAATAAGAGTCAGTCTTCTTGTACTTAAGTCGGCATTGTGCCTTTTGTATTTAATTCCGATGCAATTTCTGTGTTTCATCGTCAATAAGAAGGTACAAGGGATGCAGTAAACTTGGAGTGAAGCATCGGAATCTATAACTAGTGTCACAGGAATGAATCAAAGCATAGTCACTAAGAAGAGTCAGTGTACTTGTACTAAAGTCGGCATTGTTCCTTTTGTATTTAATTCCGATGCAATTTCTGTGTTTCATCGTCAACAAGAAGGTCCAAGGGATAAAGTAAACCTGGAGGGAAGCATCGGAATCTATAACTAGTGTCACTGGGATGGTTCAAAACATAGACAGTATGAAGAGACAGTATTCTTGTTCATAAGTCGGCATTGTGCCTTTTGTATTTAATTCCGATGCAATTTCTGTTTTTCATCTTCAATAAGAAGGTCCAAGGGATACAGTAAACCTGAAGTGAAGCGTCAGAGTCTATAACTAGTGTCACAGGAATGGTTTAAAACATAGACTGTAGGAAGAGTCAGTCTTCTTGTACTTAAGTCGGCATTGTGCCTTTTCTATTTAATTCCTATGCAATTTCAGTGTTTCATCGCCAATAAGAAGGTCGAAGGGATATAGTAAACCTGGAGTGAAGCATCGGAATCTGTAACTAGTATCACAGGAATGGTTCAAGACATAGACAGTAAGAAGAGTCAGTCTTCTTGTACTTAAGTCGGCATTGTGCCTTTTTTATTTAATTCTGATGCAATTTCTGTGTTTCATCGTCAATAAGAAGGTCAGAGGGATGCAGTAAACCTGGAGTGAAGCATCGGAATCTATAACTGGTGTCACAGGAATGGTTCAAAACATTGACAGTAAGACGAGTCAGTTTTCTTGTACTTAATTCGGCACTGTGCCTTTTGTACTTAATTCCGATGCAATTTCTGTGTTTCATCGTCAATAACAAGGTCAGAGGGATATAGTAAATCTGAAGTGAGGCATCGGAATCTATAACTAGTGTCACAGGAATGCTTCAAAACATAGTCAGTAAGAAGAGTCAGTCTTCTTGTACTTAAGTCTGCATTGTGCCTTTTGTATTTAATTCCGATGCAATTTCTGTGTTTCATCGTCAATAAGAAGGTCCAAGGGAAACAGTAAACCTGAAGTGAAGCATCGGAATCTATAACTAGTGTCACAGGAATGGTTCAAAGCACAGTCAGTAAGAAGAGTCAGTCTTCTTGTACTTAAGTCGGCATTGTGCCTTTTGTATTTATTTCCGATGCAATTTCTGTAGTTCATCGTCAATAAGAAAGTCCAAGGGATACAGTAAACCTGACGTGAAGCACCGGAATCTATAACTAGTGTCACATGAATGGTTCAATACATAGTCAGTAAGAAGAGACAGTCTTCTTGTACTTGTCATTGTGCCTTTTGTATTTTATTCCGATGCAATTTCTGTGTTTCATCGTCAATAAGAAGGTCCAAGGGATACAGTAAACCTGGAGGAACCATCGGAATCTATAACTAGAATCACAGGAATGGTTCAAAACATCGACAGTAAGAAGAGACAGTCTTCTTGTACTTAATTCTGCATTGTGTCAGTAGTATATAATTCCGATGCAATTTCTGTGTATCATCGTCAATAAGAAAGTCAGAGGGATACAGTAAATAAGAAATGAAGCATCGGAATGTATAACTATTGTCAGAGGAATGGTTCAAAACATAGTCAGTAAGAAGAGTCAGTCCTCTTGTACTTAAGTCGGCATTGTGCCTTTTTTACTTAATTCTGATGCAATTTCTGTGTTTCATTGTCAATTAGAAGGTCTAAGGGATACAGTAAACCTGAAGTGCAGCATCGGAATCTATAACTAGTGTCACAGGAATGGTTAAAAGCATACTCACGAAGAAGAGTCAGTCTTCTTGTACTTAAGTCGGCATTGTGCCTTTTTTATTTAATTCCGATGCAATTTCTGTGTTTCATCGTCAATAAGAAGGTACAAGGGATACAGAAAACCTGGAGTGAAGCATCGGAATCTATAGCTAGTGTCACAGGAATGAATCAAAGCATAGTCAGTAAGAAGAGTCAATCTACTTGTACTAAAGTCGGCATTGTTCCTTTTGTATTTAATTCCGATGCAATTTCTGTGATTCATCGTCAATAAGAAGGACAGAGGGATATAGTAAACCGGGAGTGAAGCATCGGAATCCATAACAAGTGTCACAGGAATGGTTCAAACCATAGACAGTGAGAAGAGTCAGTCCCCTTGTACTTAAGTCGGCATTGTGCCTTTTTTATTTCATTCCGATGCAATCTCTGTGTTTCTTCGTCAATAAGAAGGTCCAAGGGATACAGTAAACCTGGAGTGAAGCATCGGAATCTATAACTAGGGTCACAGGAATGGTTCAAAACATCGACAGTAAGAAGAGACAGTCTTCTTGTACTTAATTCGGCATTGTGCCTTTAGTATTTAATTCCGATGCAATTTCTGTGTATCATCGTCAATAAAAAGGTCAGAGGGATACAGTAAATCAGAAATGAAGCATCGGAATCTATAACTAGTGTCACAGGAATGGTTCAAACATAGTCAGTAAGAAGAGTCAGTCTTCTTGTACTTAAGTCGGCATTGTGCCTTTTGAAGTTAATTCCGATTAAATTTCTGTGTTTCATCGTCAATAAGAATGTCTAAGGGATACAGTAAACATGAAGTGAAGCATCGGAATCTATAACTAGTGTCACAGGAATGGTTAAAAGCATAGTAACTAAGAAGAGTCAGTGTTCTTGTACTTAAGTCGGCATTGTGCCTTTTGTATTTAATTCCGATGCAATTTCTGTGGTTCATCGTCAATAAGAAGGTACAAGAGATAAAGTAAACCGGAGTGAAGCATCGGAATCTATAACTAGTGTCACTGGGATGGTTCAAGACATAGTCAGCAAGAAGAGTCAGTCTTCTTGTACTTAAGTCTGCATTGTGCCTTTTGTATTTAATTCCGATGCAATTTCTGTGTTTCATCGTCAATAAGAAGGTCAGAGGGATATAGTAAACCTGGAGTGAAGCATCGGAATCTATAACTAGTCTCACAGGAATGGCTCAAACATAGACAGTAAGAAGAGTCAGTCTTCTTGTACTTAAGTCGGCATTGTGCCTTTTGTATTTAATTCCGACGCAATTTCTGTGTTTCATCGTCAATAAGAAGGTCTAAGGGATAGAGTAAACCTGAAGTGAAGCATCGGAATCTATAACTAGTGTCACAGGAATGGTTAAAAGCATAGTCACTAATAAGAGTCAGTCTTCTTGAACTTAAGTCGGCATTGTGCCTTTTGTATTTAATTCCGATGCAATTTCTGTGTTTCATCGTCAATAAGAAGGTACAAGGGATGCAGTAAACTTGGAGTGAAGCATCGGAATCTATAACTAGTGTCACAGGAATGAATCAAAGCATAGTCAGTAAGAAGAGTCAGTGTACTTGTACTAAAGTTGGCATTGTTCCTTTTGTATTTAATTCCGATGCAATTTCTGTGTTTCATCGTCAATAAGAAGGTCCATGGGATAAAGTAAACCTGGAGGGAAGCATCGGAATCTATAACTAGTGCCACTGGGATGGTTCATAACATAGACAGTAAGAAGAGTCAGTCTTCTTGTACTTAAGTCGGCATTGTGCCTTTTCTATTTAATTCCTATGCAATTTCAGTGTTTCATCGCCAATTAGAAGGTCGAAGGGATATAGTAAACCTGGAGTTAAGCATCGGAATCTATAACTAGTATCACAGGAATGGTTTAAATCATAGACAGTAAGAAGAGTCAGTCTTCTTGTACTTAAGTCTGCATTGTGCCTTTTGTATTTAATTCCGATGCAATTTCTGTGTTTCATCGTCAATAAGAAGGTCAGAGATATATAGTAAATCTGAAGTGAAGCATCGGAATCTATAACTAGTGTCACAGGAATGCTTCAAAACATAGTCAGTAAGAAGAGTCAGTCTTCTTGTACTTAAGTCTGCATTGTGCCTTTTGTATTTAATTCCGATGCAATTTCTGTGTTTCATCGTCAATAAGAAGATCCAAGGGAAATAGTAAACCTGAAGTGAAGCATCGGAATCTATAACTAGTGTCACAGGAATGGTTCAAAGCACAGTCAGTAAGAAGAGTCAGTCTTCTTGTACTTAAGTCGGCATTGTGCCTTTTGTATTTATTTCCGATGCAATTTCTGTGTTTCATCGTCAATAAGAAAGTCCAAGGGATACAGTAAACCTGGAGTGAACCATCGGAATCTATAACTAGTGTCACAGGATCTTTTCAAAACATAGACAGTAAGAAGAGACAGTCTTCTTGTACTTAATTCGGCATTGTGCCATTAGTATTTAATTCCGATGCAATTTCTGTGTACATCGTCAATAAGAAAGTCAGAGGGATACAGTAAATCAGAAATGAAGCATCGGAATGTATAACTAGTGTCAGAGGAATGGTTCAAAACATAGTCAGTAAGAAGAGTCAGTCTTCTTGTACTTAAGTCTGCATTGTGCCTTTTGTATTTAATTCCGATGCAATTTCTGTGTTTCATCGTCAATAAGAAGGTCCAAGGGAAACAGTAAACCTGAAGTGAAGCATCGGAATCTATTACTAGTGTCACAGGAATGGTTCAAAGCACAGTCAGTAAGAAGAGTCAGTCTTCTTGTACTTAAGTCGGCATTGTGCCTTTTGTATTTATTTCCGATGCAATTTCTGTAGTTCATCGTCAATAAGAAAGTCCAAGGGATACAGTAAACCTGACGTGAAGCACCGGAATCTATAACTAGTGTCACATGTATGGTTCAATACATAGTCAGTAAGAAGAGTCAGTCTTCTTGTACTTGTCATTGTGCCTTTTGTATTTTATTCCGATGCAACTTCTGTGTATCATCGTTAATAAGAAAGTCAGAGGGATACAGTAAATCAGAAATGGAGCATCGGAATGTATAACTAGTGTCAGAGGAATGGTTCAAACCATAGTCAGTAAGAAGAGTCAGTCCTCTTGTACTTAAGTCGGCATTGTGCCTTTGTTACTTAATTCTGATGCAATTTCTGTGTTTCATTGTCAATAAGAAGGTCTAAGGGATAGAGTAAACCTGAAGTGCAGCATCGGAATCTATAACTAGTGTCTCAGGAATGGTTAAAAGCATACTCACGAAGAAGAGTCAGTCTTCTTGTACTTAAGTCGGCATTGTGCTTTTGTATTTAATTCCGATGCAATTTCTGTGTTTCATCGTCAATAAGTAGGTCCAAGGGATACAGTAAACCTTTAGTGAAGCATTGTAATCTATAACTAGTGTCACAGGAATGGTTCAAAACATAAACAGTAGGAAGACTCAGTCTTCCTGTACTTAAGTCGGTATTGTACCTTTTCTATTTCATTCCGATGCTGTTTCTGTGTTTCATCGTCAATAAGAAGGTCAGAGGGATATAGTAAACCTGGAGTGAAGAATCGGAATATATAACTAGTGTCTCAGGAATGGTTCAAACATAGACAGTAAGAAGAGTCAGTCTTCTTGTACTTAAGTCGGCATTGTGCTTATTTTATTTAATTCCGATGCAATTTCTGTGCTTCATCGTCAATAAGAAGGTCCAAGGGATACAGTAAACCTGGAGTGAACCATCGGAATCTAAAACTAGTGTCACAGGAATGGTTCAAAACATCGACAGTAAGAAGAGACAGTCTTCTTGTACTTAATTCGGCATTGTGCCATTAGTATTTAATTCCGATGCAATTTCTGTGTATCATCGTCAATAAGAAGGTCAGAGGGATATAGTAAATCTGAAGTGAAGCATCGGAATCGATAACTAGTGTCACATGAATGGTTCAATACATAGTCAGTAAGAAGAGTCAGTCTTCTTGTACTTAAGTCGGCATTGTGCCTTTTGTATTTAATTCCGATGCAATTTCTGTGTTTCATCGTCAATAAGAATGTCCAAGGGATACAGTAAACCTGGAGTGAAGCATCGGAGTCTATAGCTAGTGTCACAGGAATGAATCAAACATAGTCAGTAAGAAGAGTCAATCTACTTGTACTGAAGTCGGCATTGTTCCTTTTGTATTTAATTCCGATGCAATTTCTGTGTTTCATCGTCAATAAGAAGGACAGAGGGATATAGTAAACCGGGAGTGAAGCATCGGAATCCATAACTAGGGTCACAGGAATGGTTCAAAGCATAGACAGTGAGAAGAGTCAGTCCTCTTGTACTTCAGTCGGCATTGTGCCTTTTTTATTTCATTCCGATGCAATCTCTGTGTTTCATCGTCAATAAGAAGGTCAGAGGGATACAGTAAATCAGAAATGAAGCATCGGAAACTATAACTAGTGTCACAGGAATGGTTCAGAACATAGTCAGTAAGAAGAGTCAGTCTTCTTGTACTTAAGTCGGCATTGTGCCTTTTGTAGTTAATTGCGATTAGATTTCTGTGTTTCATCGTCAATAAGAAGGTCTAAGGGATACAGTAAACCTGAATTGAAGCATCGGAATCTATAACTAGTGTCACAGGAATGGTTAAAAGCATAGTCACTAAGAAGAGTCAGTGTTCTTGTACCTAAGTCGGCATTGTGCCTTTTGCATTTAATTCCGATGCAATTTCTGTGTTTCATCGTCAATAAGAAGGTACAAGGGATAAAGTAAACCTGGAGTGAACCATCGGAATCTATAACTAGTGTTACTGGGATGGTTCAAGACATAGTCAGCAAGAAGAGTCAGTCTTCTTGTACTTAAGTCTGCATTGTGCCTTTTGCATTTAATTCCGATGCAATTTCTGTGTTTCATCGTCAATAAGAAGGTCAGAGGGATATAGTAAACCTGGAGTGAAGCATCGGAATCTATAACTAGTCTCACAGGAATGGCTCAAACATAGACAGTAAGAAAAGTCAGTCTTCTTGTACTTAAGTCGGCATTGTGCATTTTGTATTTAATTCCGATGCAATTTCTGTGTTTCATCGTCAATAAGAAGGTCTAAGGGATACAGTAAACCTGAAGTGAAGCATCGGAATGTATAACTAGTGTCACAGGAATGGTTAAAAGCATAGTCACTAATAAGAGTCAGTCTTCTTGTACTTAAGTCGGCATTGTGCCTTTTGTATTTAATTCCGATGCAATTTCTGTGTTTCATCGTCAATAAGAAGGTACAAGGGATGCAGTAAACTTGGAGTGAAGCATCGGAATCTATAACTAGTGTCACAGGAATGAATCAAAGCATAGTCACTAAGAAGAGTCAATGTACTTGTACTAAAGTAGGCATTGTTCCTTTTGTATTTAATTCCGATGCAATTTCTGTGTTTCATCGTCAATAAGAATGTCCAAGGGATAAAGTAAACCTGGAGGGAAGCATCGGAATCTATAACTAGTGTCACTGGGATGGTTCAAAACATAGACAGTATGAAGAGACAGTATTCTTGTTCATAAGTCGGCATTGTGCCTTTTGTATTTAATTCCGATGCAATTTCTGTTTTTCATCTTCAATAAGAAGGTCCAAGGGATACAGTAAACCTGAAGTGAAGCATCAGAGTCTATAACTAGTGTCACAGGAATGGTTTAAAACATAGACTGTAGGAAGAGTCAGTCTTCTTGTACTTAAGTCGGCATTGTGCCTTTTCTATTTAATTCCTATGCAATTTCAGTGTTTCATCGCCAATAAGAAGGTCGAAGGGATATAGTAAACCTGGAGTGAAGCATCGGAATCTATAACTAGTATCACAGGAATGGTTCAAGACATAGACAGTAAGAAGAGTCAGTCTTCTTGTACTTAAGTCGGCATTGTGCCTTTTTTATTTAATTCTGATGCAATTTCTGTGTTTCATCGTCAATAAGAAGGTCAGTGGGATGCAGTAAACCTGGAGTGAAGCATCGGAATCTATAACTAGTGTCACAGGAATGGTTCAAAACATTGACAGTAAGACGAGTCAGTTTTCTTGTACTTAATTCGGCACTGTGCCTTTTGTACTTAATTCCGATGCAATTTCTGTGTTTCATCGTCAATACCAAGGTCAGAGGGATATAGTAAATCTGAAGTGAAGCATCGGAATCTATAACTAGTGTCACAGGAATGCTTCAAAACATAGTCAGTAAGAAGAGTCAGTCTTCTTGTACTTAAGTCTGCATTGTGCCTTTTGTATTTAATTCCGATGCAATTTCTGTGTTTCATCGTCAATAAGAAGGTCCAAGGGAAACAGTAAACCTGAAGTGAAGCATCGGAATCTATAACTAGTGTCACAGGAATGGTTCAAAGCACAGTCAGTAAGAAGAGTCAGTCTTCTTGTACTTAAGTCGGCATTGTGCCTTTTGTATTTATTTCCGATGCAATTTCTGTAGTTCATCGTCAATAAGAAAGTCCAAGGGATACAGTAAACCTGACGTGAAGCACCGGAATCTATAACTAGTGTCACATGAATGGTTCAATACATAGTCAGTAAGAAGAGACAGTCTTCTTGTACTTGTCATTGTGCCTTTTGTATTTTATTCCGATGCAATTTCTGTGTTTCATCGTCAATAAGAAGGTCCAAGGGATACAGTAAACCTGGAGGAACCATCGGAATCTATAACTAGAATCACAGGAATGGTTCAAAACATCGACAGTAAGAAGAGACAGTCTTCTTGCACTTAATTCGGCATTGTGTCAGTAGTATATAATTCCGATGCAAATTCTGTGTATCATCGTCAATAAGAAAGTCAGAGGGATACAGTAAATCAGAAATGAAGCATCGGAATGTATAACTATTGTCAGAGGAATGGTTCAAAACATAGTCAGTAAGAAGAGTCAGTCCTCTTGTACTTAAGTCGGCATTGTGCCTTTTTTACTTAATCCTGATGCAATTTCTGTGTTTCATTGTCAATTAGAAGGTCTAAGGGATACAGTAAACCTCAAGTGCAGCATCGGAATCTATAACTAGTGTCACAGGAATGGTTAAAAGCATACTCACGAAGAAGAGTCAGTCTTCTTGTACTTAAGTCGGCATTGTGCCTTTTGTATTTAATTCCGATGCAATTTCTGTGTTTCATCGTCAATAAGAAGGTACAAGGGATACAGAAAACGTGGAGTGAAGCATCGGAATCTATAGCTAGTGTCACAGGAATGAATCAAAACATAGTCAGTAAGAAGAGTCAATCTACTTGTACTAAAGTCGGCATTGTTCCTTTTGTATTTAATTCCGATGCAATTTCTGTGATTCATCGTCAATAAGAAGGACAGAGGGATATAGTAAACCGGGAGTGAAGCATCGGAATCCATAACTAGTGTCACAGGAATGGTTCAAACCATAGACAGTGAGAAGAGTCAGTCCCCTTGTACTTAAGTCGGCATTGTGCCTTTTTTATTTCATTCCGATGCAATCTCTGTATTTCTTCGTCAATAAGAAGGTCCAAGGGATACAGTAAACCTGGAGTGAAGCATCGGAATCTATAACTAGTGTCACAGGAATGGTTCAAAACATCGACAGTAAGAAGAGACAGTCTTCTTGTACTTAATTCGGCATTGTGCCTTTAGTATTTAATTCCGATGCAATTTCTGTGTATCATCGTCAATAAAAAGGTCAGAGGGATACAGTAAATCAGAAATGAAGCATCGGAATCTATAACTAGTGTCACAGGAATGGTTCAAACATAGTCAGTAAGAAGAGTCAGTCTTCTTGTACTTAAGTCGGCATTGTGCCTTTTGAAGTTAATTCCGATTAAATTTCTGTGTTTCATCGTCAATAAGAATGTCTAAGGGATACAGTAAACATGAAGTGAAGCATCGGAATCTATAACTAGTGTCACAGGAATGGTTAAAAGCATAGTCACTAAGAAGAGTCAGTGTTCTTGTACTTAAGTCGGCATTGTGCCTTTTGTATTTAATTCCGATGCAATTTCTGTGTTTCATCGTCAATAAGAAGGTACAAGAGATAAAGTAAACCTGGAGTGAAGCATCGGAATCTATAACTAGTGTCACTGGGATGGTTCAAGACATAGTCAGCAAGAAGAGTCAGTCTTCTTGTACTTTAGTCTGCATTGTGCCTTTTGTATTTAATTCCGATGCAATTTCTGTGTTTCATCGTCAATAAGAAGGTCAGAGGGATATAGTAAACCTGGAGTGAAGCATCGGAATCTATAACTAGTCTCACAGGAATGGCTCAAACATAGACAGTAAGAAGAGTCAGTCTTCTTGTACTTAAGTCGGCATTGTGCCTTTTGTATTTAATTCCGACGCAATTTCTGTGTTTCATCGTCAATAAGAAGGTCTAAGGGATAGAGTAAACCTGAAGTGAAGCATCGGAATCTATAACTAGTGTCACAGGAATGGTTAAAAGCATAGTCACTAATAAGAGTCAGTCTTCTTGAACTTAAGTCGGCATTGTGCCTTTTGTATTTAATTCCGATGCAATTTCTGTGTTTCATCGTCAATAAGAAGGTACAAGGGATGCAGTAAACTTAGAGTGAAGCATCGGAATCTATAACTAGTGTCACAGGAATGAATCAAAGCATAGTCAGTAAGAAGAGTCAGTGTACTTGTACTAAAGTCGGCATTGTTCCTTTTGTATTTAATTCCGATGCAATTTCTGTGTTTCATCGTCAATAAGGAGGTCCATGGGATAAAGTAAACCTGGAGGGAAGCATCGGAATGTATAACTAGTGCCACTGGGATGGTTCATAACATAGACAGTAAGAAGAGTCAGTCTTCTTGTACTTAAGTCGGCATTGTGCCTTTTCTATTTAATTCCTATGCAATTTCAGTGTTTCATCGCCAATTAGAAGGTCGAAGGGATATAGTAAACCTGGAGTGAAGCATCGGAATCTATAACTAGTATCACAGGAATGGTTTAAAACATAGACAGTAAGAAGAGTCAGTCTTCTTGTACTTAAGTCTGCATTGTGCCTTTTGTATTTAATTCCGATGCAATTTCTGTGTTTCATCGTCAATAAGAAGGACAGAGATATATAGTAAATCTGAAGTGAAGCATCGGAATCTATTACTAGTGTCACAGGAATGGTTCAAATCACAGTCAGTAAGAAGAGTCAGTCTTCTTGTACTTAAGTCGGCATTGTGCCTTTTGTATTTATTTCCGATGCAATTTCTGTAGTTCATCGTCAATAAGAAAGTCCAAGGGATACAGTAAACCTGACGTGAAGCACCGGAATCTATAACTAGTGTCACATGAATGGTTCAATACATAGTCAGTAAGAAGAGTCAGTCTTCTTGTACTTGTCATTGTGCCTTTTGTATTTTATTCCGATGCAACTTCTGTGTATCATCGTTAATAAGAAAGTCAGAGGGATACAGTAAATCAGAAATGGAGCATCGGAATGTATAACTAGTGTCAGAGGAATGGTTCAAACCATAGTCAGTAAGAAGAGTCAGTCCTCTTGTACTTAAGTCGGCATTGTGCCTTTTTTACTTAATTCTGGTGCAATTTCTGTGTTTCATTGTCAATAAGAAGGTCTAAGGGATAGAGTAAACCTGAAGTGCAGCATCGGAATCTATAACTAGTGGCTCAGGAATGGTTAAAAGCATACACACGAAGAAGAGTCAGTCTTCTTGTACTTAAGTCGGCATTGTGCTTTTGTATTTAATTCCGATGCAATTTCTGTGTTTCATCGTCAATAAGAAGGTACAAGGGATACAGAAAACCTGGAGTGAAGCATCGGAATCTATAGCTAGTGTCACAGGAATGAATCAAAACATAGTCAGTCAGAAGAGTCAATCTACTTGTACTAAAGTCGGCATTGTTCCCTTTGGATTTAATTCCGATGCAATTTCTGTGTTTCATCGTCAATAAGAAGGACAGAGGGATACAGTAAACCGGGAGTGAAGCATCGGAATCCATAACTAGTGTCACAGGAATGGTTCAAACCACAGACAGTGAGAAGAGTCAGTCCCCTTGTACATAAGTCGGCATTGTGCCTTTTTTATTTCATTCCGATGCAATCTCTGTGTTTCATCGTCAATAAGAAGGTCCAAGGGATACAGCAAACCTGGAGTGAAGCATCGGAATCTATAACTAGTGTCACAGGAATGGTTCAAAACATCGACAGTAAGAAGAGACAGTCTTCTTGTACTTAATTCGGCATTGTGCCTTTAGTATTTAATTCCGATGCAATTTCTGTGTATCATCGTCAATAAGAAGGTCAGAGGGATACAGTAAATCAGAAATGAAGCATCGGAATCTATAACTAGTGTCACAGGAATGGTTCAAAACATAGTCAGTAAGAAGAGACAGTCTTCTTGTACTTAATTCGGCATTGTGTCATTAGTATTTAATTCCGATGCAATTTCTGTAGTTCATCGTCAATAAGAAAGTCCAAGGGATACAGTAAACCTGACGTGAAGCACCGGAATCTATAACTAGTGTCACATGAATGGTTAAATACATAGTCAGTAAGAAGAGTCAGTCTCCTTGTACTTGTCATTGTGCCTTTTGTATTTTATTCCGATGCAATTTCTGTGTTTCATCGTCAATAAGAAGGTCAGAGGGATATAGTAAATCTGAAGTGAAGCATCGGAATCTATAACAAGTGTCACAGGAATGCTTCAAAACATAGTCAGTAAGAAGAGTCAGTCTTCTTGTACTTAAGTCTGCATTGTGCCTTTTGTATTTAATTCCGATGCAATTTCTGTGTTTCATCGTCAATAAGAAGGTCCAAGGGAAATAGTAAACCTGAAGTGAAGCATCGGAATCTATAACTAGTGTCACAAAAATGGTTCAAAGCACAGTCAGTAAGGAGAGTCAGTCTTCTTGTACTTATGTCGGCATTGTGCCTTTTGTATTTATTTCCGATGCAATTTCTGTGTTTCGTCGTCAATAAGAAAGTCCAAGGGATACAGTAAACCTGGAGTGAACCATCGGAATCTATAACTAGTGTCACAGGAATGGTTCAAAACATCGACAGTAAGAAGAGACAGTCTTCTTGTACTTAAGTCGGCATTGTGCCTATTTTACTTAATTCTGATGCAATTTCTGTGTTTCATTGTCAATAAGAGGGTCCAAGGGATACAGAAAACCTGGTGTGAAGCATCGGAATCTATAGCTAGTGTCACAGGAATGCATCAAAACATAGTCAGTAAGAAGAGTCAATCTACTTGTACTAAAGTCGGCATTGTTCCTTTTGTATTTAATTCCGATGCAATTTCTGTGTTTCATCGTCAATTAGAAGGACAGAGAGATATAGTAAACCGGGAGTGAAGCATCGGAATCCATAACTAGTGTCACAGGAATGGTTCAAACCATAGACAGTGAGAAGAGTCAGTCCCCTTGTACTTAAGTCGGCATTGTGCCTTTTTTATTTCATTCCGATGCAATCTCTGTGTTTCATCGTCAATAAGAAGGTCCAAGGGATACAGTAAACCTGGAGTGAAGCATCGGAATCTATAACTAGTGTCACAGGAATGGTTCAAAACATCGACAGTAAGAAGAGACAGTCTTCTTGTACTTAATTCGGCATTGTGCCTTTAGTATTTAATTCCGATGCAGTTTCTGTGTATCATCGTCAATAAGAAGGTCAGAGGGATACAGTAAATCAGAAATGAAGCATCGGAATCTATAACTAGTGTCACAGGAATGGTTCGAAACATAGTCAGTAAGAAGAGTCAGTCTTCTTGTACTTAAGTCGGCATTGTGCCTTTTGAAGTTAATTCCGATTAAATTTCTGTGTTTCATCGTCAATAAGAAGGTCTAAGGGATACAGTAAACATGAAGTGAAGCATCGGAAACTATAACTAGTGTCACAGGAATGGTTAAAAGCATAGTCACTAAGAAGAGTCAGTGTTCTTGTACTTAAGTCGGCATTGTGCCTTTTGTATTTAATTCCGATGCAATTTCTGTGTTTCATCGTCAATAAGAAGGTACAAGGGATAAGGTAAACCTGGAGTGAAGCATCGGAATCAATTACTAGTGTCACTGGGATGGTTCAAGACATAGTCAGCAAGAAGAGTCAGTCTTCTTGTGCTTACGTCTGCATTGTGCCTTTTGTATTTAATTCCGATGCAATTTCTGTGTTTCATCGTCAATAAGAAGGTCAGAGGGATATAGTAAACCTGGAGTGAAGCATCGGAATCTATAACTAGTCTCACAGGAATGGCTCAAACATAGACAGTAAGAAGAGTCAGTCTTCTTGTACTTAAGTCGGATTTGTCCCTTTTGTATTTAATTCCGATGCAATTTCTGTGTTTCATCGTCAATTAGAAGGTACAAGGGATGCAGTAATCTTGGAGTGAAGCATCGGAATCTATAACTAGTGTCACAGGAATTAATCAAAGCATAGTCAGTACGAAGAGTCAGTGTACTTGTACTAAAGTCGGCATTGTTCCTTTTGTATTTAATTCCGATGCAATTTCTGTGTTTCATCGTCAATAAGAAGGTCCAAGGGATAAAGTAAACCTGGAGGGAAGTATCGGAATCTATAGCTAGTGCCACTGGGATGGTTCAAAACATAGACAGTAAGAAGAGTCAGCCTTCTTGTACTTAAGTCGGCATTGTGCCTTTTCTATTTAATTCCTATGCAATTTCAGTGTTTCATCGCCAATAAGAAGGTCGAAGGGATATAGTAAACCTGGAGTGAAGCATCGGAATCTATAACTAGTATCACAGGAATGGTTCAAAACATAGACAGTAAGAAGAGTCAGTCTTCTTGTACTTAAGTCGGCATTGTGCCTTTTGTATTTAATTCCGATGCAATTTCTGTGTTTCATCGTCAATAAGAAGGTCAGAGGGATATAGTAAATCTGAAGTGAAGCATCGGAATCTATAACTAGTGTCACAGGAATGCTTCAAAACATAGTCAGTTAGAAGAGTCAGTCTTCTTGTACTTAAGTCTGCATTGTGCATTTTGTATTTAATTCCGATGCAATTTCTGTGTTTCATCGTCAATAAGAAGGTCCAAGGGAAATAGTAAACCTGAAGTGAAGCATCGGAATCTATAACTAGTGTCACAGGAATGGTTCAAAGCACAGTCAGTAAGAAGAGTCAGTCTTCTTGTACTTAAGTCGGCATTGTGCCTTTTGTATTTATTTCCGATGCAATTTCTGTGTTTCATCGTCAATAAGAAAGTCCAAGGGATACAGTAAACCTGGAGTGAACCATCGGAATCTATAACTAGTGTCACAGGAATGGTTCAAAACATCGACAGTAAGAAGAGACAGTCTTCTAGTACTTAATTCGGCATTGTGCCATTAGTATTTAATTCCGATGCAATTTCTGTGTATCATCGTCAATAAGAAAGTCAGAGGGATACAGTAAATCAGAAATGAAGCATCGGAATGTATAACTAGTGTCAGAGGAATGGTTCAAAACATAGTCAGTAAGAAGAGTCAGTCTTCTTGTACTTAAGTCTGCATTGTGCCTTTTGTATTTAATTCCGATGCAATTTCTGTGTTTCATCGTCAATAAGAAGGTCCAAGGGAAACAGTAAAACTGAAGTGAAGCATCGGAATCTATAACTAGTGTCACAGGAATGGTTCAAAACATCGACAGTAAGAAGAGACAGTCTTCTTGTACTTAATTCGGCATTGTGTCATTAGTATTTAATTCCGATGCAATTTCTGTAGTTCATCGTCAATAAGAAAGTCCAAGGGATACAGTAAACCTGACGTGAAGCACCGGAATCTATAACTAGTGTCACATGAATGGTTAAATACATAGTCAGTAAGAAGAGTCAGTCTCCTTGTACTTGTCATTGTGCCTTTTGTATTTTATTCCGATGCAATTTCTGTGTTTCATCGTCAATAAGAAGGTCAGAGGGATATAGTAAATCTGAAGTGAAGCATCGGAATCTATAACAAGTGTCACAGGAATGCTTCAAAACATAGTCAGTAAGAAGAGTCAGTCTTCTTGTACTTAAGTCTGCATTGTGCCTTTTGTATTTAATTCCGATGCAATTTCTGTGTTTCATCGTCAATAAGAAGGTCCAAGGGAAATAGTAAACCTGAAGTGAAGCATCGGAATCTATAACTAGTGTCACAAAAATGGTTCAAAGCACAGTCAGTAAGGAGAGTCAGTCTTCTTGTACTTATGTCGGCATTGTGCCTTTTGTATTTATTTCCGATGCAATTTCTGTGTTTCGTCGTCAATAAGAAAGTCCAAGGGATACAGTAAACCTGGAGTGAACCATCGGAATCTATAACTAGTGTCACAGGAATGGTTCAAAACATCGACAGTAAGAAGAGACAGTCTTCTTGTACTTAAGTCGGCATTGTGCCTATTTTACTTAATTCTGATGCAATTTCTGTGTTTCATTGTCAATAAGAGGGTCCAAGGGATACAGAAAACCTGGTGTGAAGCATCGGAATCTATAGCTAGTGTCACAGGAATGCATCAAAACATAGTCAGTAAGAAGAGTCAATCTACTTGTACTAAAGTCGGCATTGTTCCTTTTGTATTTAATTCCGATGCAATTTCTGTGTTTCATCGTCAATTAGAAGGACAGAGAGATATAGTAAACCGGGAGTGAAGCATCGGAATCCATAACTAGTGTCACAGGAATGGTTCAAACCATAGACAGTGAGAAGAGTCAGTCCCCTTGTACTTAAGTCGGCATTGTGCCTTTTTTATTTCATTCCGATGCAATCTCTGTGTTTCATCGTCAATAAGAAGGTCCAAGGGATACAGTAAACCTGGAGTGAAGCATCGGAATCTATAACTAGTGTCACAGGAATGGTTCAAAACATCGACAGTAAGAAGAGACAGTCTTCTTGTACTTAATTCGGCATTGTGCCTTTAGTATTTAATTCCGATGCAGTTTCTGTGTATCATCGTCAATAAGAAGGTCAGAGGGATACAGTAAATCAGAAATGAAGCATCGGAATCTATAACTAGTGTCACAGGAATGGTTCGAAACATAGTCAGTAAGAAGAGTCAGTCTTCTTGTACTTAAGTCGGCATTGTGCCTTTTGAAGTTAATTCCGATTAAATTTCTGTGTTTCATCGTCAATAAGAAGGTCTAAGGGATACAGTAAACATGAAGTGAAGCATCGGAAACTATAACTAGTGTCACAGGAATGGTTAAAAGCATAGTCACTAAGAAGAGTCAGTGTTCTTGTACTTAAGTCGGCATTGTGCCTTTTGTATTTAATTCCGATGCAATTTCTGTGTTTCATCGTCAATAAGAAGGTACAAGGGATAAGGTAAACCTGGAGTGAAGCATCGGAATCAATTACTAGTGTCACTGGGATGGTTCAAGACATAGTCAGCAAGAAGAGTCAGTCTTCTTGTGCTTACGTCTGCATTGTGCCTTTTGTATTTAATTCCGATGCAATTTCTGTGTTTCATCGTCAATAAGAAGGTCAGAGGGATATAGTAAACCTGGAGTGAAGCATCGGAATCTATAACTAGTCTCACAGGAATGGCTCAAACATAGACAGTAAGAAGAGTCAGTCTTCTTGTACTTAAGTCGGATTTGTCCCTTTTGTATTTAATTCCGATGCAATTTCTGTGTTTCATCGTCAATTAGAAGGTACAAGGGATGCAGTAATCTTGGAGTGAAGCATCGGAATCTATAACTAGTGTCACAGGAATTAATCAAAGCATAGTCAGTACGAAGAGTCAGTGTACTTGTACTAAAGTCGGCATTGTTCCTTTTGTATTTAATTCCGATGCAATTTCTGTGTTTCATCGTCAATAAGAAGGTCCAAGGGATAAAGTAAACCTGGAGGGAAGTATCGGAATCTATAGCTAGTGCCACTGGGATGGTTCAAAACATAGACAGTAAGAAGAGTCAGCCTTCTTGTACTTAAGTCGGCATTGTGCCTTTTCTATTTAATTCCTATGCAATTTCAGTGTTTCATCGCCAATAAGAAGGTCGAAGGGATATAGTAAACCTGGAGTGAAGCATCGGAATCTATAACTAGTATCACAGGAATGGTTCAAAACATAGACAGTAAGAAGAGTCAGTCTTCTTGTACTTAAGTCGGCATTGTGCCTTTTGTATTTAATTCCGATGCAATTTCTGTGTTTCATCGTCAATAAGAAGGTCAGAGGGATATAGTAAATCTGAAGTGAAGCATCGGAATCTATAACTAGTGTCACAGGAATGCTTCAAAACATAGTCAGTTAGAAGAGTCAGTCTTCTTGTACTTAAGTCTGCATTGTGCATTTTGTATTTAATTCCGATGCAATTTCTGTGTTTCATCGTCAATAAGAAGGTCCAAGGGAAATAGTAAACCTGAAGTGAAGCATCGGAATCTATAACTAGTGTCACAGGAATGGTTCAAAGCACAGTCAGTAAGAAGAGTCAGTCTTCTTGTACTTAAGTCGGCATTGTGCCTTTTGTATTTATTTCCGATGCAATTTCTGTGTATCATCGTCAATAAGAAAGTCCAAGGGATACAGTAAACCTGGAGTGAACCATCGGAATCTATAACTAGTGTCACAGGAATGGTTCAAAACATCGACAGTAAGAAGAGACAGTCTTCTAGTACTTAATTCGGCATTGTGCCATTAGTATTTAATTCCGATGCAATTTCTGTGTATCATCGTCAATAAGAAAGTCAGAGGGATACAGTAAATCAGAAATGAAGCATCGGAATGTATAACTAGTGTCAGAGGAATGGTTCAAAACATAGTCAGTAAGAAGAGTCAGTCTTCTTGTACTTAAGTCTGCATTGTGCCTTTTGTATTTAATTCCGATGCAATTTCTGTGTTTCATCGTCAATAAGAAGGTCCAAGGGAAACAGTAAAACTGAAGTGAAGCATCGGAATCTATAACTAGTGTCACAGGAATGGTTCAAAACATCGACAGTAAGAAGAGACAGTCTTCTTGTACTTAATTCGGCATTGTGTCATTAGTATTTAATTCCGATGCAATTTCTGTAGTTCATCGTCAATAAGAAAGTCCAAGGGATACAGTAAACCTGACGTGAAGCACCGGAATCTATAACTAGTGTCACATGAATGGTTAAATACATAGTCAGTAAGAAGAGTCAGTCTCCTTGTACTTGTCATTGTGCCTTTTGTATTTTATTCCGATGCAATTTCTGTGTTTCATCGTCAATAAGAAGGTCCAAGGGATACAGTAAACCTAGAGTGAACCATCGGAGTCTATAACTAGTGTCACAGGAATGGTTCAAAACATCGACAGTAAGAAGAGACAGTCTTCTTGTACTTAATTCGGCATTGTGTCATTAGTATATAATTCCGATGCAATTTCTGTGTATCATCGTCAATAAGAAAGTCAGAGGGATACAGTAAATCAGAAATGAAGCATCGGAATGTATAACTAGTGTCAGAGGAATGGTTCAAAACATAGTCAGTAAGAAGAGTCAGTCCTCTTGTACTTAAGTCGGCATTGTGCCTTTTTTACTTAATTCTGATGCAATTTCTGTGTTTCATTGTGAATAAGAAGGTCTAAGGGATACAGTAAACCTGAAGTGCAGCATCGGAATCTATAACTAGTGTCACAGGAATGGTTAAAAGCATACTCACGAAGAGGAGTCAGTCTTCTTGTACTTAAGTCGGCATTGTGACTTTTGTATTTAATTCCGATGCAATTTCTGTGTTTCATCGTCAATAAGAAGGTACAAGGGATACAGAAAACCTGGAGTGAAGCATCGGAATCTATAGCAAGTGTCACAGGAATGAATCAAATCATAGTCAGTAAGAAGAGTCAATCTACTTGTACTAAAGTCGGCATTGTTCCTTTTGTATTTAATTCCGATGCAATTTCTGTGTTTCATCGTCAATAAGAAGGACAGAGGGATATAGTAAACCGGGAGTGAAGCATCGGAATCCATAACTAGTGTCACAGGAATGGTTCAAACCATAGACAGTGAGAAGAGTCAGTCCCCTTGTACTTAAGTCGGCATTGTGCCTTTTTTATTTCATTCCGATGCAATCTCTGTGTTTCATCGTCAATAAGAAGGTCCAAGGGATACAGTAAACCTGGAGTGAAGCATCGGAATCTATAACTAGTGTAACAGGAATGGTTCAAATCATCGACAGTAAGAAGAGGCAGTCTTCTTGTACTTAATTCGGCATTGTGCCTTTAGTATTTAATTCCGATGCAATTTCTGTGTATCATCGTCAATAAGAAGGTCAGAGGGATACAGTAAATCAGAAATGAAGCATCGGAATCTATAACTAGTGTCACAGGAATGGTTCAAAACATAGTCAGTAAGAAGAGTCAGTCTTCTTGTACTTAAGTCTGCATTGTGCCTTTTGTATTTAATTCCGATGCAATTTCTGTGTTTCATCGTCAATAAGAAGGTCTAAGGGATACAGTAAACCTGAAGTGAAGCATCGGAATCTATAACTAGTGTCACAGGAATGGTTAAAAGCATAGTCACTAATAAGAGTCAGTCTTCTTGAACTTAAGTCGGCATTGTGCCTTTTGTATTTAATTCCGATGCAATTTCTGTGTTTCATCGTCAATAAGAAGGTACAAGGGATGCAGTAAACTTGGAGTGAAGCATCGGAATCTATAACTAGTGTCACAGGAATGAATCAAAGCATAGTCAGTAAGAAGAGTCAGTGTACTTGTACTAAAGTCGGCATTGTTCCTTTTGTATTTAATTCCGATGCAATTTCTGTGTTTCACCGTCAATAAGAAGGTCCAAGGGATAAAGTAAACCTGGAGGGAAGCATCAGAATCAATAACTAGTGCCACTGGGATGGTTCAAAACATAGACAGTAAGAAGAGTCAGTCTTCTTGTACTTAAGTCTGCATTGTGCCTTTTCTATTTAATTCCTATGCAATTTCAGTGTTTCATCGCCAATAAGAAGGTCGAAGGGATATAGTAAACCTGGAGTGAAGCATCGGAATCTATAACTAGTATCACAGGAATGGTTCAAAATATAGACAGTAAGAAGAGTCAGTCTTCTTGTACTTAAGTCGGCATTGTGCCATTTGTATTTAATTCCGATGCAATTTCTGTGTTTCAACGTCAATAAGAAGGTCAGAGGGATATAGTAAATCTGAAGTGAAGCATCGGAATCTATAACTAGTGTCACAGGAATGCTTCAAAACATAGTCAGTAAGAAGAGTCAGTCTTCTTGTACTTAAGCCTGCATTGTGCCTTTTCTATTTAATTCCGATGCAATTTCTGTGTTTCATCGTCAATAAGAAGGTCCAAGGGAAATAGTAAACCTGAAGTGAAGCATCGGAATCTATAACTAGTGTCACAGGAATGGTTCAAAGCACAGTCAGTAAGAAGAGTCAGTCTTCTTGTACTTAAGTCGGCATTGTGCCTTTTGTATTTATTTCCGGTGCAATTTCTGTGTTTCATCGTCAATAAGAAAGTCCAAGGGATACAGTAAACCTGGAGTGAACCATCGGAATCTATAACTAGTGTCACTGGGATGGTTCAAAACATAGACAGTAAGAAGGGACAGTATTCTTGTTCATAAGTCGGCATTGTGCCTTTTGTATTTAATTCGGATGCAATTTCTGTTTTTCATCGTCAATAGGAAGGTCCAAGGGATACAGTAAACCTGAAGTGAAGCATCAGAGTCTATAACTAGTGTCACAGGAATGGTTCATAACATAGACAGTAGGAAGAGTCAGTCTTCTTGTACTTAAGTCGGCATTGTGCCTTTTCTATTTAATTCCTATGCAATTTGAGTGTTTCATCGCCAATAAGAAGGTCGAAGGGATATAGTAAACCTGGAGTGAAGCATCGGAATCTATAACTAGTATCACAGGAATGGTTCGAAACATAGACAGTAAGAAGAGTCAGTCTTCTTGTACTTAAGTCGGCATTGTGCTTTTTTATTTAATTCTGATGCAATTTCTGTGTTTCATCGTCAATAAGAAGGTCAGAGGGATACAGTAAACCTGGAGTGAAGTATCGGAATCTATAACTAGTGTCACAGGAATGGTTCAAAACATTGACAGTAAGAAGAGTCAGTTTTCTTGTACTTAATTCGGCATTGTGCCTTTTGTATTTAATTCCGATGCAATTTCTGTGTTTCATCGTCAATAAGAAGGTCAGAGTGATATAGTAAATCTGAAGTGAAGCATCGGAATCTATAACTAGTGTCACAGGAATGCGTCAAAACATAGTCAGTAAGAAGAGTCAGTCTTCTTGTACTTAAGTCTGCATTGTGCCTTTTGTATTTAATTCCGATGCAATTTCTGTGTTTCATCGTCAATAAGAAGGTCCAAGGGAAATAGTAAACCTGAAGTGAAGCATCGGAATCTATAACTAGTGTCACAGGAATGGTTCAAAACACAGTCAGTAAGAAAAGTCAGTCTTCTTGTACTTAAGTCGGCATTGTGCCTTTTGTATTTATTTCCGATGCAATTTCTGTGTTTCATCGTCAATAAGAAAGTCCAAGGGATACAGTAAACCTACGTGAAGCACCGGAACCTATAACTAGTGTCACATGAATGGTTCAATACATAGTCAGTAATTAGAGTCAGTCTTCTTGTACTTAAGTCGTCATTGTGCCTTTTGTATTTTATTCCGATGCAATTTCTGTGTTTCATCGTCAATAAGAAGGTCCAAGGGATACAGTAAACCTGGAGTGAACCATCGGAATCAATAACTAGTGTCACAGGAATGGTTCAAAACATCGACAGTAAGAAGAGACAGTCTTCTTGTACTTAATTCGGCATTGTGCCATTAGTATTTAATTCCGATGCAATTTCTGTGTATCATCGTCAATAAGAAAGTCAGAGGGATACAGTAAATCAGAAATGAAGCATTGGAATGTATAACTAGTGTCAGAGGAATGGTTCAAAACATAGTCAGTAAGAAGAGTCAGTCCTCTTGTACTTAAGTCGGCATTGTGCCTTTTTTACTTAATTCTGACACAATTTCTGTGTTTTATTGTCAATAAGAAGGTCTAAGGGATACAGTAAACCTGAAGTGCAGCATCGGAATCAATAACTAGTGTCACAGGAATGGTTAAAAGCATACACACTTAGAAGAGTCAGTCTTCTTGTACTTAAATCGGCATTGTGCCTTTTGTATTTAATTCCGAAGCAATTTCTGTATTTCATCGTCAATAAGAAGGTCAGAGGGATACAGTAAATCAGAAATGAAGCATCGGAATCTATAACTAGTGTCACAGGAATGGTTAAAAGCATAGTCACTAAGAAGAGTCAGTGTTCTTGTACTTAAGTCGGCATTGTGCCTTTTGTATTTAATTCCGATGCAATTTCTGTGTTTCATCGTCAATAAGATGGTACAAGGGATAAAGTAAACCTGGAGTGAAGCATCAGAATCAATTACTAGTGTCACTGGGATGGTTCAAGACATAGTCAGCAAGAAGAGTCAGTCTTCTTGTACTTAAGTCTGCATTTTGCCTTTTGTATTTAATTCCGATGCAATTTCTGTGTTTCATCGTCAATAAGAAGGTCAGAGGGATATAGTAAACCTGGAGTGAGGCATCGGAATCTATAACTAGTCTCACAGGAATGGCTCAAACATAGACAGTAAGAAGAGTCAGTCTTCTTGTACTTAAGTCGGCATTGTGCCTTTTGTATTTAATTCCGATGCAATTTCTGTGTTTCATCGTCAATAAGAAGGTCTAAGGGATACAGTAAACCTGAAGTGAAGCATCGGAATCTATAACTAGTGTCACAGGAATGGTTAAAAGCATAGTCACTAATAAGAGTCAGTCTTCTTGTACTTAAGTCGGCATTGTGCCTTTTGTATTTAATTCCGATGCAATTTCTGTGTTTCATCGTCAATAAGAAGGTACAAGGGATGCAGTAAATTTGGAGTGAAGCATCGGAATCTATAACTAGTGTCACAGGAATGAATCGAAGCATAGTCAGTAAGAAGAGTCAGTGTACTTGTACTAAAGTCGGCATTGTTCCTTTTGTATTTAATTCCGATGCAATTTCTGTGTTTCATCGTCAATAAGAAGGTACAAGGGATAAAGTAAACCTGGAGGGAAGCATCGGAATCTATAACTAGTGTCACTGGGATGGTTCAAAACATAGACAGTAAGAAGAGTCAGTATTCTTGTTCATAAGTCGGCATTGTGCCTTTTGTATTTAATTCCGATGCAATTTCTGTTTTTCATCTTCAATA
Source organism: Schistocerca piceifrons (assembly GCF_021461385.2). Classification (NCBI taxonomy): domain Eukaryota; kingdom Metazoa; phylum Arthropoda; class Insecta; order Orthoptera; family Acrididae; genus Schistocerca; species Schistocerca piceifrons. The sequence continues at coordinate 191,875 of NW_025728028.1, read as the reverse complement.
AGAAGGTCCAAGGGATACAGTAAACCTGAAGTGAAGCATCAGAGTCTATAACTAGTGTCACAGGAATGGTTCAAAACATAGACAGTAGGAAGAGTCAGTCTTCTTGTACTTAAGTCGGCATTGTGCCTTTTCTATTTAATTCCTATGCAATTTCAGTGTTTCATCGCCAATAAGAAGGTCGAAGGGATATAGTAAACGTGGAGTGAAGCATCGGAATCTATAACTAGTATCACAGGAATGGTTCAAAGCATAGACAGTAAGAAGAGTCAGTCTTCTTATACTTAAGTCGGCATTGTGCCTTTTTTATTTAATTCTGATGCAATTTCTGTGTTTCATCGTCAATAAGAAGGTCCAAGGGAAATAGTAAACCTGAAGTGAAGCATCGGAATCTATAACTAGTGTCACAGGAATGATTCAAAGCACAGTCAGTAAGAAGAGTCAGTCTTCTTGTACTTAAGTCGGCATTGTGCCTTTTGTATTTATTTCCGATGCAATTTCTTTGTTTCATCGTCAATAAGAGAGTACAAGGGATGCAGTAAACCTGACGTGAAGCACCGGAATCTATAACTAGTGTCACATGAATGGTTCAATACATAGTCAGTAAGAAGAGTCAGTCTTCTTGTACTTAAGTCGGCATTGTGCCTTTTGTATTTAATTCCGATGCAATTTCTGAGTTTCATCGTCAATAAGAAGGTACAAGGGATACAGTAAACCTGGAGTGAAGCATCGGAGTCTATAGCTAGAGTCACAGGAATGAATCAAAGCATAGTCAGTAAGAAGAGTCAGTCTTCTTGCACTTAAGTCGGCATTATGCCTTTTGTAGTTAATTCCGATTAAATTACTGTGTTTCATCGTCAATAAGAAGGTGTAAGGGATACAGTAAACCTGAAGTGAAGCATCGGAATCTATAACTAGTGTCACAGGAATGGTTAAAAGCATAGTCACTAAGAAGAGTCAAACTTCTTGTACTTAAGTCGGCATTGTGCCTTTTGTATTTAATTCCGATGCAATTTCTGTGTTTCATCGTCAATAAGAAGGTACAAGGGGTGCAGTAAACCTGGAGTGAAGCATCGGAATCTATAACTATGGTCACAGGAATGAATAAAAACATAGTCAGTAAGAAGAGTCAGTCTACTTTTACTAAAGTCGGCATTGTTCCTTTTGTATTTAATTCCGATGCAATTTCTGTGTTTCATCGTCAATAAGAAGGTCCAAAGGATAAAGTAAACCTGGAGTGAAGCATCGGAATCTATAACTAGTGTCACTCGGATGATTCAAATCATCGACAGTAAGAAGAGTCAGTTTTCTTGTACTTAATTCGGCATTGTGCCTTTTGTGTTTATTTCCGATGCAATTTCTGTGTTTCATCGTCAATAAGAAGGTCAGAGGGATACAGTAAATCAGAAATGAAGCATCGGAATCTATAACTAGTGTCACATTAATGAATCAAAACACAGTCAGTAAGAAGAGTCAGTCTACTTATACTAAAGTCCGCATTGTTCCTTTTGTATTTATTTCTGATGCAATTTCTGTGTTTCATCGTCAATAAGAAGGTCCAAGTGATAAAGTAAACCTGGAGTGAGGCATCGGAATCTATAACTAGTGTCACAGGGATGGTCCAAAACATAGACAGTAAGAAGAGACAGTACTCTTGTTCTTAAGTCGGCATTGTGCCTTTTCCATTTAATTCCGATGCAATTTCTGTGTTTCATCTCCAATAAGAAGGTCCAAGGGATACAGAAAACCTGAAGTGAAGCATCAGAGTCTATAACAAGTGTCAAAGGAATGGTTCAGAACATAGACAGTGGGAAGAGTCAGTCTTCTTGTACTTGAGTCGGCATTGTACCTTTTCTATTTAATTCCTATGCAATTTCAGTGTTTCATCGCCATTAAGAAGGTCCAAGGGATATGGTAAACCTGGAGTGAAGCATCGGAATCTATAACTAGTATAACAGGAATGGTTCAAAACATAGACAGTAAGAAGAGTCAGTCTTCTTGAATTTAAGTCGGCATTGTGCCGTTTCTATTTAATTCTGACGCAATTTCTGTGTTTCATCGTCAATAAGAAGGTCAGAGGGATACAGTAAACCTGGAGTGAAGCATCGGAATCTATAACCAGTGTCACAGGAATGGTTCAAAGCATAGTCAGTAAGAAGAGTCAGTCTTCTTGTCCTTAAGTCGGCATTGTGCCTTTTGTATTTACTTCCGATGCAATATCTGTGTTTCATCGTCAATAAGAAAGTCCAAGTGATACAGTAAACCTGAAGTGAAACACCGGAATCTATAACTAGTGTCACATGAATGGTTCAAAGCATAGTCAATAAGAAGAGTCAGTCTTCTTGTACTTATGTCGCCATTGTGCCTTTTGTATTTGATTCCGATTCAATTTCTGTGTTTCATCGTCAATAAGAAGGTCCAAGGGATACAGTAAACCTTTAGTGAAGCATTGGAATCTATAACTAGTGTCACAGGAATGGTTCAAAACATAGACAGTAGGAGGAGTCAGTCATCATGTACTTAAGTCGGTATTGTGCCTTTTCTATTTAATTCCTATGCAATTGCAGTGTTTCATCGCCAATAAGAAGGTCCCAGGGAAATAGTAAACGTGGAGTGAAGCATCGGAATCTATAACTAGTATCACAGGAATGGTTCAAAACATAGAAAGTAAGAAGAGTCAGTCTTCTAATACTTAAGTCGGTATTGTGGCTTTTTTATTTAATTCTGATGCAGTTTCTGTGTTTCTTCGTCAATAAGGACAGAGGGATACAGTAAACCTGGAGTGAAGCATCGGAATCCATAACTAGTGTCACAGGAATGGTTCAAAACATCGACAGCAAGAAGAGTCAGTTTTCTTGTACTTAAGTCATCATTGTGCCTTTTTCTATTTAATTCCGATGCAATTTCTGTGTTTCATCGTCAATATGAAGGTCCAAGGGAAACAGTAAACCTGAAGTGAAGCATCGGAATCTATAACTAGTGTCACAGGAATGGTTCAAAGCACAGTCAGTAAGAAGAGTCAGTCTTCTTGTACTTAAGTCGGCATTGTGCCTTTTGTATTTATTTCCGGTGCAATTTCTGTGTTTCATCGTCAATAAGAAAGTCCAAGGGATACAGTAAACCTGGAGTGAACCATCGGAATCTATAACTAGTGTCACTGGGATGGTTCAAAACATAGACAGTAAGAAGGGACAGTATTCTTGTTCATAAGTCGGCATTGTGCCTTTTGTATTTAATTCGGATGCAATTTCTGATTTTCATCGTCAATAGGAAGGTCCAAGGGATACAGTAAACCTGAAGTGAAGCATCAGAGTCTATAACTAGTGTCACAGGAATGGTTCAAAACATAGACAGTAGGAAGAGTCAGTCTTCTTGTACTTAAGTCGGCATTGTGCCTTTTCTATTTAATTCCTATGCAATTTGAATGTTTCATCGCCAATAAGAAGGTCGAAGGGATATAGTAAACCTGGAGTGAAGCATCGGAATCTATAACTAGTATCACAGGAATGGTTCGAAACATAGACAGTAAGAAGAGTCAGTCTTCTTGTACTTAAGTCGGCATTGTGCCTTTTTTATTTAATTCTGATTTAATTTCTGTGTTTCATCGTCAATAAGAAGGTCAGAGGGATACAGTAAACCTGGAGTGAAGCATCGGAATCTATAACTAGTGTCACAGGAATGGTTCAAAACATTGACAGTAAGAAGAGTCAGTTTTCTTGTACTTAATTCGGCATTGTGCCTTTTGTATTTAATTCCGATGCAATTTCTGTGTTTCATCGTCAATAAGAAGGTCAGAGTGATATAGTAAATCTGAAGTGAAGCATCGGAATCTATAACTAGTGTCACAGGAATGCGTCAAAACATAGTCAGTAAGAAGAGTCAGTCTTCTTGTACTTAAGTCTGCATTGTGCCTTTTGTATTTAATTCCGATGCAATTTCTGTGTTTCATCGTCAATAAGAAGGTCCAAGGGAAATAGTAAACCTGAAGTGAAGCATCGGAATCTATAACTAGTGTCACAGGAATGGTTCAAAACACAGTCAGTAAGAAAAGTCAGTCTTCTTGTACTTAAGTCGGCATTGTGCCTTTTGTATTTATTTCCGATGCAATTTCTGTGTTTCATCGTCAATAAGAAAGTCCAAGGGATACAGTAAACCTACGTGAAGCACCGGAACCTATAACTAGTGTCACATGAATGGTTCAATACATAGTCAGTAATTAGAGTCAGTCTTCTTGTACTTAAGTCGTCATTGTGCCTTTTGTATTTTATTCCGATGCAATTTCTGTGTTTCATCGTCAATAAGAAGGTCCAAGGGATACAGTAAACCTGGAGTGAACCATCGGAATCAATAACTAGTGTCACAGGAATGGTTCAAAACATCGACAGTAAGAAGAGACAGTCTTCTTGTACTTAATTCGGCATTGTGCCATTAGTATTTAATTCCGATGCAATTTCTGTGTATCATCGTCAATAAGAAAGTCAGAGGGATACAGTAAATCAGAAATGAAGCATTGGAATGTATAACTAGTGTCAGAGGAATGGTTCAAAACATAGTCAGTAAGAAGAGTCAGTCCTCTTGTACTTAAGTCGGCATTGTGCCTTTTTTACTTAATTCTGACACAATTTCTGTGTTTTATTGTCAATAAGAAGGTCTAAGGGATACAGTAAACCTGAAGTGCAGCATCGGAATCAATAACTAGTGTCACAGGAATGGTTAAAAGCATACACACTTAGAAGAGTCAGTCTTCTTGTACTTAAGTCGGCATTGTGCCTTTTGTATTTAATTCCGAAGCAATTTCTGTATTTCATCGTCAATAAGAAGGTACAAGGGATACAGTAAATCTGGAGTGAAGCATCGGAATCTATAGCTAGTGTCACAGGATTGAATCAAAACATAGTCAGTAAGAAGAGTCAATCTACTTGTACTAAAGTCGGCATTGTTCCTTTTGTATTTAATTCCGATGCAATTTCTGTGTTTCGTCGTCAATAAGATGGACAGAGGGATATAGTAAACCGGGAGTGAAGCATCGGAATCCATAACTAGTGTCACAGGAATGGTTCACAACATAGACAGTGAGAAGAGTCAGTCCTCTTGTACTTAAGTCGGCATTGTGCCTTTTTTATTTCATTCCGATGCAATCACTGTGTTTCATCGTCAATAAGAAGGTCCAAGTGATACAGTAAACCTGGAGTGAAGCATCGGAATCTATAACTAGTGTCACAGGAATGGTTCAAAACATCGATAGTAAGAAGAGACAGTCTTCTTGTACTTAATTCGGCATTGTTCCTTTTGTATTTAATTCCGATGCAATTTCTGTGTTTCATCGTCAATAAGAAGGTCAGAGGGATACAGTAAATCAGAAATGAAGCATCGGAATCTATAACTAGTGTCACAGGAATGGTTCAAACATAGTCAATAAGAAGAGTCAGTCTTCTTGTACTTAAGTCGGCAGTGTGCCTTTTGTAGTTAATTCCGATTAAATTTCTGTGTTTCATCGTCAATAAGAAGGTCTAAGGGATACAGTAAACCTGAAGTGAAGCATCGGAATCTATAACTAGTGTCACAGGAATGGTTAAAAGCATAGTCACTAAGAAGAGTCAGTGTTCTTGTACTTAAGTCGGCATTGTGCCTTTTGTATTTAATTCCGATGCAATTTTGTGTTTCATCGTCAATAAGATGGTACAAGGGATAAAGTAAACCTGGAGTGAAGCATCGGAATCAATTACTAGTGTCACTGGGATGGTTCAAGACATAGTCAGCAAGAAGAGTCAGTCTTCTTGTACTTAAGTCTGCATTTTGCCTTTTGTATTTAATTCCGATGCAATTTCTGTGTTTCATCGTCAATAAGAAGGTCAGAGGGATATAGTAAACCTGGAGTGAAGCATCGGAATCTATAACAAGTCTCACAGGAATGGCTCAAACATAGACAGTAAGAAGAGTCAGTCTTCTTGTACTTAAGTCGGCATTGTGCCTTTTGTATTTAATTCCGATGCAATTTCTGTGTTTCATCGTCAATAAGAAGGTCTAAGGGATACAGTAAACCTGAAGTGAAGCATCGGAATCTATAACTTGTGTCACAGGAATGGTTAAAAGCATAGTCACTAATAAGAGTCAGTCTTCTTGTACTTAAGTCGGCATTGTGCCTTTTGTATTTAATTCCGATGCAATTTCTGTGTTTCATCGTCAATAAGAAGGTACAAGGGATGCAGTAAATTTGGAGTGAAGCATCGGAATCTATAACTAGTGTCACAGGAATGAATCGAAGCATAGTCAGTAAGAAGAGTCAGTGTACTTGTACTAAAGTCGGCATTGTTCCTTTTGTATTTAATTCCGATGCAATTTCTGTGTTTCATCGTCAATAAGAAGGTCCAAGGGATAAAGTAAACCTGGAGGGAAGCATCGGAATCTATAACTAGTGTCACTGGGATGGTTCAAAACATAGACAGTAAGAAGAGACAGTATTCTTGTTCATAAGTCGGCATTGTGCCTTTTGTATTTAATTCCGATGCAATTTCTGTTTTTCATCTTCAATAAGAAGGTCCAAGGGATACAGTAAACCTGAAGGGAAGCATCAGAGTCTATAACTAGTGTCACAGGAATGGTTCAAAACATAGACAGTAGGAAGAGTCAGTCTTCTTGTACTTAAGTCGGCATTGTGCCTTTTCTATTTAATTCCTATGCAATTTCAGTGTTTCATCGCCAATAAGAAGGTCGAAGGGATATAGTAAACGTGGAGTGAAGCATCGGAATCTATAACTAGTATCACAGGAATGGTTCAAAGCATAGACAGTAAGAAGAGTCAGTCTTCTTATACTTAAGTCGGCATTGTGCCTTTTTTATTTAATTCTGATGCAATTTCTGTGTTTCATCGTCAATAAGAAGGTCCAAGGGAAATAGTAAACCTGAAGTGAAGCATCGGAATCTATAACTAGTGTCACAGGAATGATTCAAAGCACAGTCAGTAAGAAGAGTCAGTCTTCTTGTACTTAAGTCGGCATTGTGCCTTTTGTATTTATTTCCGATGCAATTTCTGTGTTTCATCGTCAATAAGAGAGTACAAGGGATACAGTAAACCTGACGTGAAGCACCGGAATCTATAACTAGTGTCACATGAATGGTTCAATACATAGTCAGTAAGAAGAGTCAGTCTTCTTGTACTTAAGTCGGCATTGTGCCTTTTGTATTTAATTCCGATGCAATTTCTGAGTTTCAACGTCAATAAGAAGGTACTAGGGATACAGTAAACCTGGAGTGAAGCATCGGAGTCTATAGCTAGAGTCACAGGAATGAATCAAAGCATAGTCAGTAAGAAGAGTCAGTCTTCTTGCACTTAAGTCGGCATTATGCCTTTTGTAGTTAATTCCGATTAAATTACTGTGTTTCATCGTCAATAAGAAGGTGTAAGGGATACAGTAAACCTGAAGTGAAGCATCGGAATCTATAACTAGTGTCACAGGAATGGTTAAAAGCATAGTCACTAAGAAGAGTCAAACTTCTTGTACTTAAGTCGGCATTGTGCCTTTTGTATTTAATTCCGATGCAATTTCTGTGTTTCATCGTCAATAAGAAGGTACAAGGGGTGCAGTAAACCTGGAGTGAAGCATCGGAATCTATAACTATGGTCACAGGAATGAATAAAAACATAGTCAGTAAGAAGAGTCAGTCTACTTTTACTAAAGTCGGCATTGTTCCTTTTGTATTTAATTCCGATGCAATTTCTGTGTTTCATCGTCAATAAGAAGGTCCAAAGGATAAAGTAAACCTGGAGTGAAGCATCGGAATCTATAACTAGTGTCACTCGGATGATTCAAATCATCGACAGTAAGAAGAGTCAGTTTTCTTGTACTTAATTCGGCATTGTGCCTTTTGTGTTTATTTCCGATGCAATTTCTGTGTTTCATCGTCAATAAGAAGGTCAGAGGGATACAGTAAATCAGAAATGAAGCATCGGAATCTATAACTAGTGTCACATTAATGAATCAAAACACAGTCAGTAAGAAGAGTCAGTCTACTTGTACTAAAGTCCGCATTGTTCCTTTTGTATTTATTTCTGATGCAATTTCTGTGTTTCATCGTCAATAAGAAGGTCCAAGTGATAAAGTAAACCTGGAGTGAGGCATCGGAATCTATAACTAGTGTCACAGGGATGGTCCAAAACATAGACAGTAAGAAGAGACAGTACTCTTGTTCTTAAGTCGGCATTGTGCCTTTTCCATTTAATTCCGATGCAATTTCTGTGTTTCATCTCCAATAAGAAGGTCCAAGGGATACAGAAAACCTGAAGTGAAGCATCAGAGTCTATAACAAGTGTCAAAGGAATGGTTCAGAACATAGACAGTGGGAAGAGTCAGTCTTCTTGTACTTGAGTCGGCATTGTACCTTTTCTATTTAATTCCTATGCAATTTCAGTGTTTCATCGCCATTAAGAAGGTCCAAGGGATATGGTAAACCTGGAGTGAAGCATCGGAATCTATAACTAGTATAACAGGAATGGTTCAAAACATAGACAGTAAGAAGAGTCAGTCTTCTTGAATTTAAGTCGGCATTGTGCCGTTTCTATTTAATTCTGACGCAATTTCTGTGTTTCATCGTCAATAAGAAGGTCAGAGGGATACAGTAAACCTGGAGTGAAGCATCGGAATCTATAACCAGTGTCACAGGAATGGTTCAAAGCATAGTCAGTAAGAAGAGTCAGTCTTCTTGTACTTAAGTCGGCATTGTGCCTTTTGTATTTACTTCCGATGCAATATCTGTGTTTCATCGTCAATAAGAAAGTCCAAGTGATACAGTAAACCTGAAGTGAAACACCGGAATCTATAACTAGTGTCACATGAATGGTTCAAAGCATAGTCAATAAGAAGAGTCAGTCTTCTTGTACTTATGTCGCCATTGTGCCTTTTGTATTTGATTCCGATTGAATTTCTGTGTTTCATCGTCAATAAGAAGGTCCAAGGGATACAGTAAACCTTTAGTGAAGCATTGGAATCTATAACTAGTGTCACAGGAATGGTTCAAAACATAGACAGTAGGAGGAGTCAGTCATCATGTACTTAAGTCGGTATTGTGCCTTTTCTATTTAATTCCTATGCAATTGCAGTGTTTCATCGCCAATAAGAAGGTCCCAGGGAAATAGTAAACGTGGAGTGAAGCATCGGAATCTATAACTAGTATCACAGGAATGGTTCAAAACATAGAAAGTAAGAAGAGTCAGTCTTCTAATACTTAAGTCGGTATTGTGGCTTTTTTATTTAATTCTGATGCAGTTTCTGTGTTTCTTCGTCAATAAGGACAGAGGGATACAGTAAACCTGGAGTGAAGCATCGGAATCCATAACTAGTGTCACAGGAATGGTTCAAAACATCGACAGCAAGAAGAGTCAGTTTTCTTGTACTTAAGTCATCATTGTGCCTTTTTCTATTTAATTCCGATGCAATTTCTGTGTTTCATCGTCAATATGAAGGTCCAAGGGAAACAGTAAACCTGAAGTGAAGCATCGGAATCTATAACTAGTGTCTCAGGAATGGTTCAAAGCATAGTCAGTAGGAAGAGTCAGTCATCTTGTACTTAAGTCGGCATTGTGCATTTTATATTTATTTCCGATGCAATTTCTGTGTTTCATCGTCAATAAGAAAGTCCAAGGGATGCAGTAAACCTGAAGTGAAGCACCGGAATCCATAACTAGTGTCACATGAATGGTTCAAAGCATAGTCAGTAAGAAGAGTCAGTCTTCTTGTACTTAAGTCGCCATTGTGCTCTTTATATTTACTTCCGATGCAATTTCTTTGTTTCATCGTCAATAAGAAGGTCCAAGGGATACAGCAAACCTTTAGTGAAGCATTGGAATCTATAACTCGTGTCACAGGAATGGTTCAAACATAGACAGTAGGAAGAGTCAGTATTCTTGTATTTAAGTCAGTATTGTGCCTTTTCTGTTTCATTCCTAAGCAATTTCAGTGTTTCATCGCCAATAAGAAGGTCGAAGGGATATAGTAAACCTGGAGTGAAGCATCGGAATCTATAACTAGTATCACAGGAATGGTTCAAACCATAGACAGTAAGAAGAGTCAGTCTTCCTGTACTTAACTCGGCATTGCGCCTTTTTTATTTAATTCTGATGCAATTTCGGTGTTTCATCGTCAATAAGAAGGTAAGAGGGACACAGTAAACCTGGAGTGAAGCATCGGAATCTATAACTAGTGTCACAGGAATGGTTCAAAACATCGACAGAAAGAAGAGTCAGTTTTCTTGTACTTAATTCGGAATTGTGCCTTTTGTATTTAATTCCGATGCAATTTCTGTGTTTCATCGTCAATGAGAAGGTCAGAGTGATATAGTAAATCTGAAGTGAAGCATCGGAATCTATAACTAGTGTCACAGGAATGGTTCAAAACATAGTCAGTGAGAAGAGTCGGTCTTCTTGTACTTAAGTCTGCATTGTGCCTTTTGTATTTAATTCTGATGCAATTTCTGTGTTTCATCGTCAATAAGAAGGTCCAAATGAAACAGTAAACCTGAAGTGAAGCATCGGAATCTATAACTAGTGTCACAGGAATGGTTCAAAGCATAGTCAGTAAGAAAAATCAGTCTTCTTGTATTTAAGTCGGCATTGTGCCTTTTTTATTTAATTCCGATGCAATTTCTGTGTTTCATCGTAAATAAGAAGGTCCAAGGGATACAGTGAACCTGGAGTGAACCATCGGAATCTATAACTAGTGTCACAGGAATGGTTCAAAACATCGACAGTAAGAAGAGATAGTCTTCTTGTACTTAATTCGGCATTGTGCCTTTAGTATTTAATTCCGATGCAATTTCTGTGTTTCATCGTCAATAAGAAGGTCAGAGGGATACAGTAAATCAGAAATGAAGCATTGGAATCTATAACTAGTGTCACAGGAATGGTTCAAAGCATAGTCAGTAAGATGAGTCAGTCTTCTTGTACTTAAGTTGGCATTGTGCCTTTTGTATTTAATTCTGATGCAATTTCTGTGTTTCATTGTCAATAAGAAGGTCTAAAAGATACAGTAAACCTGAAGTGCAGCATCGGAATCTATAATTAGTGTCACAGGAATGGTTAAAAGCATACTCACTAAGAAGAGTCAGTCTTCTTGTACTTCAGTCGGCATTGTGCCTTTTGTATTTAATTCCGATGCAATTTCTGTGTTTCATCGTCAATAAGAAGGTGCAAGGGATACAGTAAACCTGGAGTGAAGCATCGCAATCTATAGCTAGTGTCACAGGAATGAAGCAAACATAGTCAGTAAGAAGAGTCAGTCTACTTGTACTAAAGTCGGCATTGTTCCTTTGTATTTAATTCCGATGCAATTTCTGTGCTTCATCGCCAATAAGAAGGTCCAAGGGATAAAGTAAACCTGGAGTGAAGCATCGGAATCTATAACTAGTGTCACAGGGATGGTTCAATACATAGACAGTAAGAAGAGACAGTATTCTTGTTCTTAAGTCGGCATTGTGCCTTTTGTATTTAATTCCGATGCAATTTCTGTGTTTCATCTTCAACACGAAAGTCCAAGGGATACATTTAACCTGAAATGAAGCACCGGAATCTATAACTAGTGTCACAGGAATGGTTCTAAACATAGTCAGTAAGAAGAGTCAGTCTTCTTGTACTTAAGTCGGCATTGTGCCTTTTGTATTTAATTCCGATGCAATTTCTGTGTTTCATCGTCATTAAGATGGTCAGAGGGATACAGTAAACCTGAAGTGGAGCATCGGAATCTATAACTAGTGTCACAGGAATGGTTCAAACATAGTCAGTATGAAGAGTCAGTCTCCTTGTACTTAAGTCGGCATTGTGGCTTTTGTATTTAATTCCGATGCAATTTCTGTGTTTCATCGTCAATAAGAAGGTCCAAGGGATACAGTAAACCTGAAATGAAGCACCGGAATCTATAACTAGTGTCACAGGAATGGTTCTAAACATAGTCAGTAAGAAGAGTCAGTCTTCTTGTACTTAAGTCGGCATTGTGCTTTTGTATTTAATTCCGATGCAATTTCTGTGTTTCAACGTCAATATGGAGGTTCAAGGGATACAGTAAACCTGGAGTGAAGCGCCGGAATCTAGAACTAGGGTCACAGGAATGGTTCAAAACATAGACAGTAAGAAGAGTCAGTCTTCTTGTCCTTAAGTCTGCATTGTGCCTTTTCTATTTAATTCCGATGCAATTTAGGTCTTTCATCGTCAATAAGAAGGTCCAAGGGATACAGTAAACATGGAGTGAAGCATCGGAATCTATAACTAGTGTCACAGGAATGTTTCAAATATAGACAGTAGGAGGAGTCAGTCTTCTTGTACTTAAGTTGGCATTGTGCCTTTCGTATTAATTCCGATGCAATTTCTGTGTTTCATCGTCAATAAGAAGGTCAGAGGGAAAGAGTAAACCTGAAGTGAAGCATCGGAATCTATAACTAGTGTCACAGGAATGGTTCAAATCATGGACAGTAGGAAGAGTCAGTCTTATTGTACTTAAGTCGGCATTGTGCCTTTTGTATTTTATTCCGATGCAATTTCTGTGTTTCATCGTCAATAAGAAGGTCTGAGGGATACAGTAAACCTGCAATGAAGCATCGGAATCTATAAAGGGTGTCACAGGAATGGTTCAAACATAGACAGTAAGAATCGTCAGTCTTCTTGCACTTATGTCGGCAATGTGCCTTTTGTATTAAATTCCGATGCAATTTCTGTGTTTCATCGTAAATAAGAAGGTCCAAGGGATACAGTAAACCTGGAGTGAAGCATCGGAATCTAAAACTAGTGTTTCAGGAATGGTTCAAAACAACGTGGTAAGAAGAGTCAGCCTTCTTGTACCTAATTCGGCACTGTGCATTTTGGATTTAATTCCGATGCAATTTCTGTGTTTCATAGTCAATAAGAGGGTCAGAGGGATACAGTAAACCTGAAGTGAAGCATCGAAATCTACAACTAGTGTCACAGGAATGGTTCAAAACATAGACAGAAGAAGAGTCAGTCATCTTGTACTTAAGTCGGCATTGTCCCTTTTGTATTTAATTGCGTTGCAATTTCAGTGTTTCATCGTCAATACGAAGGGCAGAGGGATACAGTAAACCTGAAGTGAAGCATCGGAATCTATAAGTAGTGTCACAGGAATGGTACAAAACATAGACAGTAGGAAGAGTCAGTCGTCTTGTACTTAAGTCTGCATTGTGCCTTTTGTATTTAATTCTGATGCAATTTCTGTGTTTCATCGTCAATAAGAAGGTCCAAATGAAACAGTAAACCTGAAGGGAAGCATCGGAATCTTTAACTAGTGTCACAGGAATGGTTCAAAGCATAGTCAGTAAGAAGAATCAGTCTTCATGTATTTAAGTCGGCATTGTGCCTTTTTTATTTAATTCCGATGCAATTTCTGTGTTTCATCGTAAATAAGAAGGTCCAAGGGATACAGTGAACCTGGAGTGAACCATCGGAATCTATAACTAGTGTCACAGGAATGGTTCAAAACATCGACAGTAAGAAGAGATAGTCTTCTTGTACTTAATTCGGCATTGTGCCTTTAGTATTTAATTCCGATGCAATTTCTGTGTTTCATCGTCAATACGAAGGTCAGAGGGATACAGTAAATCAGAAATAAAGCATCGGAAACTATAACTAGTGTCACAGGAATGGTTCAAAGCATAGTCAGTAAGATGAGTCAGTCTTCTTGTACTTAAGTCGGCATTGTGCCTTTTGTATTTAATTCTGATGCAATTTCTGTGTTTCTTTGTCAATAAGAAGGACTAAGGGATACAGTAAACCTGAAGTGCAGCATCGGAATCTATAAGTGGTGTCACAGGAATGGTTAAAAGCATACTCACTAAGAAGAGTCAGTCTTCTTGTACTTCAGTCGGCATTGTGCCTTTTGTATTTAATTCCGATGCAATTTCTGTGTTTCATCGTCAATAAGAAGGTGCAAGGGATACAGTAAACCTGGAGTGAAGCATCGCAATCTATAGCTAGTGTCACAGGAATGAAGCAAACATAGTCAGTAAGAAGAGTCAGTCTACTTGTACTAAAGTCGGCATTGTTCCTTTTGTATTTAATTCCGATGCAATTTCTGTGTTTCATCGTCAATAAGAAGGTCCAAGGGATAAAGTAAACCTGGAGTGAAGCATCGGAATCTATAACTAGTGTCACAGGGATGGTTCAATACATAGACAGTAAGAAGAGACAGTATTCTTGTTCTTAAGTCGGCATTGTGCCTTTTGTATTTAATTCCGATGCAATTTCTGTGTTTCATCTTCAATAAGAAAGTCCAAGGGATACATTTAACCTGAAATGAAGCACCGGAATCTATAACTAGTGTCACAGGAATGGTTCTAAACATAGTCAGTAAGAAGAGTCAGTCTTCTTGTACTTAAGTCGGCATTGTGCCTTTTGTATTTAATTCCGATGCAATTTCTGTGTTTCATCGTCATTAAGATGGTCAGAGGGATACAGTAAACCTGAAGTGAAGCATCGGAATCTATAACTAGGGTGACAGGAATGGTTCAAACATAGTCAGTATGAAGAGTCAGTCTTCTTGTACTTAAGTCGGCATTGTGGCTTTTGTATTTAATTCCGATGCAATTTCTGTGTTTCATCGTCAATAAGAAGGTCCAAGGGATACAGTAAACCTGAATTGAAGCACCGGAATCTATAACTAGTGTCACAGGAATGGTTCTAAACATAGTCAGTAAGAAGAGTCAGTCTTCTTGTACTTAAGTCGGCATTGTGCTTTTGTATTTAATTCCGATGCAATTTCTGTGTTTCAACGTCAATATGGAGGTTCAAGGGATACAGTAAACCTGGAGTGAAGCGCCGGAATCTAGAACTAGTGACACAGGAATGGTTCAAAACTTAGTCAGTAAGAAGAGTCAGTCTTCTTGTACTTAAGTCGGCATTGTGCCTTTTGTATTTAATTCCGAAGCAATTTTTGTGTTTCATCGTCAATACGAAGGTCCAAGGGATACAGTAAACCGGAAGTGTAGCATCGGAATCTATAACTAGTGTCACAGGAATGGTTCAAAACGTAGTCAGTAAGAAGAGTCAGTCTTCTTGTACTTAAGTCGGCATTGTGCCTTTTGTATTTAATTCCGATGCAATTTCTATGTTTCATCGTCAACAAGAAGGTCCTAGGGATACAGTAAACCTGAAGTGAAGCATCGGAATCTATAACTAGAGTCACAGGAATGGTTCAAAACATAGACAGTAGAAACAGTCAGTCTTCTTGTCCTTAAGTCTGCATTGTGCCTTTTCTATTTAATTCCGATGCAATTTCTGTCTTTCATCGTCAATAAGAAGGTCCAAGGGATACAGTAAACCAGGAGTGAAGCATCGGAATCTATAACTAGTGTCACAGGAATGGTTCAAATGTAGACAGTAGGAGGAGTCAGTCTTCTTGTACTTAAGTTGGCATTGTGCCTTTCGTATTAATTCCGATGCAATTTCTGTGTTTCATCGTCAATAAGAAGGTCAGAGGGAAAGAGTAAACCTGAAGTGAAGCATCGGAATCTATAACTAGTGTCACAGGAATGGTTCAAATCATGGACAGTAGGAAGAGTCAGTCTTATTGTACTTAAGTCGGCATTGTGCCTTTTGTATTTTATTCCGATGCAATTTCTGTGTTTCATCGTCAATAAGAAGGTCATAGGGATACAGTAAACCTGCAATGAAGCATCGGAATCTATAAAGGGTGTCACAGGAATGGTTCAAACATAGACAGTAAGAATCGTCAGTCTTCTTGCACTTATGTCGGCAATGTGCCTTTTGTATTAAATTCCGATGCAATATCTGTGTTTCATCGTAAATAAGAAGGTCCAAGGGATACAGTAAACCTGGAGTGAAGCATCGGAATCTAAAACTAGTGTTTCAGGAATGGTTCAAAACAACGTGGTAAGAAGAGTCAGTCATCTTGTACTTAATTCGGCACTGTGCATTTTGGATTTAATTCCGATGCAATTTCTGTGTTTCATCGTCAATAAGAGGGTCAGAGGGATACAGTAAACCTGAAGTGAAGCATCGAAATCTATAACTAGTGTCACAGGAATGATTCAAAACATAGACAGAAGAAGAGTCAGTCATCTTGTACTTAAGTCGGCATTGTCCCTTTTGTATTTAATTGCGTTGCAATTTCAGTGTTTCATCGTCAATACGAAGGGCAGAGGGATACAGTAAACCTGAAGTGAAGCATCGGAATCCATAAGTAGTGTCACAGGAATGGTACAAAACATAGACAGTAGGAAGAGTCAGTCTTCTTGTACTTAAGTCTGCATTGTGCCTTTTGTATTTAATTCTGATGCAATTTCTGTGTTTCATCGTCAATACGAAGGTCCAAATGAAACAGTAAACCTGAAGTGAAGCATCGGAATCTATAACTAGTGTCACAGGAATGGTTCAAAGCATAGTCAGTAAGAAGAATCAGTCTTCTTGTATTTAAGTCGGCATTGTGCCTTTTTTATTTAATTCCGATGCAATTTCTGTGTTTCATCGTAAATAAGAAGGTCCAAGGGATACAGTGAACCTGGAGTGAACCATTGGAATCTATAACTAGTGTCACAGGAATGGTTCAAAACATCGACAGTAAGAAGAGATAGTCTTCTTGTACTTAATTCGGCATTGTGCCTTTAGTATTTAATTCCGAAGCATTTTCTGTGTTTCATCGTCAATAAGAAGGTCAGAGGGATACAGTAAATCAGAAATAAAGCATCGGGATCTATAACTAGTGTCACAGGAATGGTTCAAAGCATAGTCAGTAAGATGAGTCAGTCTTCTTGTACTTAAGTCGGCATTGTGCCTTTTGTATTTAATTCTGATGCAATTTCTGTGTTTCTTTGTCAATAAGAAGGTCTAAGGGATACAGTAAACCTGAAGTGCAGCATCGGAATCTATAAGTAATGTCACAGGAATGGTTAAAAGCATACTCACTAAGAAGAGTCAGTCTTCTTGTACTTCAGTCGGCATTGTGCCTTTTGTATTTAATTCCGATGCAATTTCTGTGTTTCATCGTCAATAAGAAGGTGCAAGGGATACAGTAAACCTGGAGTGAAGCATCGCAATCTATAGCTAGTGTCACAGGAATGAAGCAAACATAGTCAGTAAGAAGAGTCAGTCTACTTGTACTAAAGTCGGCATTGTTCCTTTTGTATTTAATTCCGATGCAATTTCTGTGTTTCATCGTCAATAACAAGGTCCAAGGGATAAAGTAAACCTGGAGTGAAGCATCGGAATCTATAACTAGTGTCACAGGGATGGTTCAATACATAGACAGTAAGAAGAGACAGTATTCTTGGTCTTAAGTCGGCATTGTGCCTTTTGTATTTAATTCCGATGCAATTTCTGTGTTTCATCTTCAATAAGAAAGTCCAAGGGATTCATTTAACCTGAAATGAAGCACCGGAATCTATAACTAGTGTCACAGGAATGGTTCTAAACATAGTCAGTAAGAAGAGTCAGTCTTCTTGTACTTAAGTCGGCATTGTGCCTTTTGTATTTAATTCCGATGCAATTTCTGTGTTTCATCGTCATTAAGATGGTCAGAGGGATACAGTAAACCTGAAGTGAAGCATCGGAATCTATAACTAGTGTCACAGGAATGGTTCAAACATAGTCAGTATGAAGAGTCAGTCTTCTTGTACTTAAGTCGGCATTGTGGCTTTTGTATTTAATTCCGATGCAATTTCTGTGTTTCATCGTCAATAAGAAGGTCCAAGGGATACAGTAAACTTGAAATGAAACACCGGAATCTATAACTAGTGTCACAGGAATGGTTCTAAACATAGTCAGTAAGAAGAGTCAGTCTTCTTGTACTTAAGTCGGCATTGTGCTTTTGTATTTAATTCCGGTGCAATTTCTGTGTTTCAACGTCAATATGGAGGTTCAAGGGATACAGTAAACCTGGAGTGAAGCGAAGGAATCTAGAACTAGTGACACAGGAATGGTTCAAAACATAGTCAGTAAGAAGAGTCAGTCTTCTTGTACTTAAGTCGGCATTGTGCCTTTTGTATTTAATTCCGAAGCAATTTTTGTGTTTCGTCGTCAATACGAAGGTCCAAGGGATACAGTAAACCGGAAGTGTAGCATCGGAATCTATAACTAGTGTCACAGGTATGGTTCAAAACGTAGTCAGTAAGAAGAGTCAGTCTTCTTGTACTTAAGTCGGCATTGTTCCTTTTGTATTTAATTCCGATGCAATTTCTATGTTTCATCGTCAACAAGAGGGTCCTAGGGATACAGTAAACCTGAAGTGAAGCATCGGAATCTATAACTAGAGTCACAGGAATGGTTAAAAACATAGACAGTAGAAACAGTCAGTCTTCTTGTCCTTAAGTCTGCATTGTGCCTTTTCTGTTTAATTCCGATGCAATTTCTGTGTTTCATCGTCAATAAGAAGGTCCAAGGGATACAGTAAACCTGGAGTGAAGCATCGGAATCTATAACTAGTGTCACAGGAATGGTTCAAATATAGACAGTAGGAGGAGTCAGTCTTCTTGTACTTAAGTCGGCATTGTGCCTTTTGTATTTTATTCCGATGCAATTTCTGTGTTTCATCGTCAATAAGAGGGTCAGAGGGATACAGTAAACCTGAAGTGAAGCATCGAAATCTATAACTAGTGTCACAGGAATGGTTCAAAACATAGACAGAAGAAGAGTCAGTCATCTTGTACTTAAGTCGGCATTGTCCCTTTTGTATTTAATTCCGTTGCAATTTCAGTGTTTCATCGTCAATACGAAGGGCAGAGGGATACAGTAAACCTGGAGTGAAGCATCGGAATCTGTAACTAGCGGCACAGGAATGGTTCAAAACATAGACAGTAAGATGAGTCAGTCTTGTAGTACTTAAGTCGGCATAGTGCCTTTTTTATTTAATTCCGACGCAATTTCCGTGTTTCATCGTCAATAAGAACGTCAGAGGGATACAGTAAATCTGAAGTGAAGCATCGGAATCTATAACTAGTGTCACAGGAATAGTTGAAAACGTAGTCAGTAAGAAGAGTCAGTCTCCTTGACTAAAGTCTGCATTGTGCCTAATGAATTTAACTCCGATGCAATTTCTATGTTTCATCGTCAATAAGAAGGCCCAAGGGATACAGTAAACCTGGAGTGAAGAATCGGTATCAATAACAAGTGTCACAGGAATGGTTCAAAGCGTAGTCAGTAAGAAGAGTCAGTCTTCTTGTACTTAAGTCGGCATTGTGCCCTTTGTATTTAATTCCGATGCAATTTCTGTGTTTCATCGGCAATAACAAGGTCCAAGGGATACAGTAAACCTGAAGTGAAGCATCGGAATCTATAACTAGTGTCACAGGAATGGTTCAACACATAGACAGTAGGAAGAGTCAGTCTTATTGTACTTAGGTCGGCATTGTGCCTTTTGTATTTTATTCCGATGCAATTTTTGTGTTTCATCGTCAATAAGAAGGTCTGAGGGATACAGTAAACCTGGAGTGAAGCATCGGAATCTATAACTAGTGTCACAGGAATGGTTCAAACATAGACAGTAAGAATCGTCAGTCTTCTTTTACTTATGTCGGCATTGTGCCCTTTGTATTTAATTCCGATGCAATTTCTGTGTTTCATCGTCAATAAGTAGGTCCAAGGGATCCAGTAAACCTGAAGTGATTCACCGGAATCCATAACTTGTGTCACAGGAATGGTTCAAAATATAGTCAGTAAGAGGAGTCAGTCTTCTTGTATTTAAGTCGGCATTGTGCCTTTTGTATTAAATTCCGATGCAATTTCTGTGTTTCATCGTAAATACGAAGGTCCAAGGGATAAAGTAAACCTGGAGTGAAGCATCGGAATCTATAACTAGTGTCACAGGGATGGTTCAATACATAGACAGTAAGAAGAGACAGTATTCTTGTTCTTAAGTCGGCATTGTGCCTTTTGTATTTAATTCCGATGCAATTACTGTGTTTCATCGTCAATAAGAAGGTCCAAGGTATACAGTAAACCTGGAGTGAAGCATCGGAATCTGTAACTAGCGGCACAGGAATGGTTGAAAACATAGACAGTAAGATGAGTCAGTCTTGTAGTACTTAAGTCGGCATTGTGCCTTTTTTATTTATTTCCGACGCAATTTCTGTGTTTCATCGTCAATAAGAAGGTCAGAGGGATACAGTAAACCTGAAGTGAAGCATCGGAATCTATAACTAGTGTCACAGGAATGGTTCAAACATAGTCAGTATGAAGAGTCAGTCTTCTTGTACTGAAGTCGGCATTGTGCATTTGTATTAATTTTCCGATGCAATTTCTGTGTTTGAACGTCAATAAGGAGGTTCACGGGATACAGTAAACCTGGAGTGAAGCGCCGGAATCTATAACTAGTGACACAGGAATGGTTCAAAACATAGTCAGTAAGAAGAGTCAGTCTTCTTGTACTTAAGTCGGCATTGTGCCTTTTGTATTTAATTCCGAAGCAATTTTTGTGTATCATCGTCAATACGAAGGTCCAAGGGATACAGTAAACCGGAAGTGTAGCATCGGAATCTATAACTAGTGTCACAGGAAAAGTTCAAAACGTAGTCAGTAAGAAGAGTCAGTCTTCTTGTACTTCAGTCGGCATTGTGCCTTTTGTATTTAATTCCGATGCAATTTCTATGTTTCATCGTCAACAAGAAGGTCCTAGGGATACAGTAAACCTGAAGTGAAGCATCGGAATCTATAACTAGAGTCACAGGAATGGTTCAAAACATAGACAGTAGAAACAGTCGGTCTTCTTGTCCTTAAGTCTGCATTGTGCCTTTTCTATTTAATTCCGATGCAATTTCTTTGTTTCATCGTCAATAAGAAGGTCCAAGGGATACAGTAAACCTGGAGTGAAGCATCGGAATCTATAACTAGTGTCACAGGAGTGGTTCAAAATATAGACAGTAGGAGGAGTCAGTCTTCTTGTACTTAAGTTGGCATTGTGCCTTTCGTATTAATTCCGATGCAATTTCTGTGTTTCATCGTCAATAAGAAGGTCAGAGGGAAAGAGTAAATCTGAAGTGAAGCATCGGAATCTATAACTAGTGTCACAGGATTGGTTCAAAACATGGACAGTAGGAAGAGTCAGTCTTATTGTACTTAAGTCGGCATTGTGCCTGCTCTATTTAATTCCGATGCAATTGGTGTGTTTCATCGTCAATAAGAAGGTCCAAGGGATACAGTAAACCTGATGTGAAGCATCTGAATGTATAACTAGTGTCACAGGAATGGTTCAAACATAGTCAGTAAGAAAAGTCAGTCATCTTGTACTTATGTCGGCATTGTGCCTTTTGTATTTAATTCCGATGCAATTTCGGTGTTTCATCGTCAATAAGAAGGTCCAAGGGAAACAGTAAACCTGGAGTGAAGCATCGGAATCTGTAACTAGCGGCACAGGAATGGTTCAAAACATAGACAGTAAGATGAGTCAGTCTTGTAGTACTTAAGTCGGCATTGTGCCTTTTTTATTTAATTCCGGCGCAATTTCCGTGTTTCATCGTCAGTAAGAAAGTCAGAGGGATACAGTAAATCTGAAGTGAAGCATCGGAATCTATAACTAGTGTCACAGCAATAGTTGAAAACGTAGTCAGTAAGAAGAGTCAGTCTCCTTGACTAAAGTCTGCATTGTGCCTAATGTATTTAACTCCGATGCAATTTCTGTGTTTCATCGTCAATAAGAAGGCCCAAGGGATACAGTAAACCTGGAGTGAAGAATCGGTATCAATAACAAGTGTCACAGGGGTGGTTCAAAACATAGACAGTAAGAAGAGTCAGTATTCATGTACTTAAGTCGGCATTGTGCCTTTTGTATTTAATTCCGATGCAATTTCTGTGTTTCATCTTCAATAAGAAGGTCAAAGGGATACAGTAAATCTGAGGTGATGCATCAGAGTCTTTAACTGGTGTCACAGGAATGGTTCAAAGCGTAGTCAGTAAGAAGAGTCAGTCTTCTTGTACTTAAATCGGCATTGTGCCCTTTGTATTTAATTACGATTTAATTTCTGTGTTTCATCGTCAATAACAAGGTCCAAGGGATACAGTAAACCTGAAGTGAAGCATCGGAATCCATAACTAGTGTCACAGGAATGGTTCAACACATAGACAGTAGGAAGAGTCAGTCTTATTGTACTTAGGTCGGCATTGTGCCTTTTGTATATTATTCCGATGCAATTTTTGTGTTTCATCGTCAATAAGAAGGTCTGAGGGATGCAGTAAACCTGGAGTGAAGCATCGGAATCTATAACTAGTGTCACAGGAATGGTTCAAACATAGACAGTAAGAATCGTCAGTCTTCTTTTACTTATGTCGGCAATGTGCCTTTTGTATTTAATTCCGATGCAATTTCTGTGTTTCATCGTCAACAAGAAGGTCCGAGGTATACTATAAACCTGTAGTGAAGCATCGGAATCTATAACTAGTGTCACAGGAATGGTTGAAAACATGGTCAGTAAGAAGAGTCAGTGTTCTTGTACTTAAGTCGGCATTGTGCCCTTTGTATTTAATTCCGATGCAATTTCTGTGTTTCATCGTCAATAAGTAGGACCAAGGGATCCAGTAAACCTGAAGTGATGCACCGGAATCCATAACTAGTGTCACAGGAATGGTTCAAAATATAGTCAGTAAGAGGAGTCAGTCTTCTTGTATTTAAGTCGGCATTGTGCCTTTTGTATTAAATTCCGATGCAATTTCTGTGTTTCATCGTAAATAAGAAGGACCAAGGGATACAGTAAACCTGGAGTGAAGCATCGGAATCTATAACTAGTGTTTCAGGAATGGTTCAAAACAACTTGGTAAGAAGAGTCAGTCTTCTTGTACTTAATTCGGCACTGTGCATTTTGGAAATAATTCCGATGCAATTTCTGTGTTTCATCGTCAATAAGAAGGTCAGAGGGATACAGTAAACCTGACGTGAAGCATAGGAATCTATAACTAGTGTCACAGGAATGGTTCAAACATAGTCAGTAAGATGAGTCAGTCTTCTTGTACTTAAGTCGGCATTGGGCGTTTTGTATTTAAATCCGAAGCAATTTCTGTGTATCATCGTCAATAAGTAGGCCCAAGTTATACAATAAACCTGAAGTGAAGCATCAAAATCTATAACTAGTGTCACAGGAATGGTTCAAAACATAGACAGAAAAAGTGTCAGTCATCTTGTACTTAAGTCGGCATTGTCCCTTTTGTATTTAATTCCGTTGAAATTTCAGTGTTTCATCGTCAATAAGACGGGCAGAGGCATACAGTAAACCTGTAGTGAAGCATCGGAATCTATAACTAGTGTCACAGGAATGGTACAAAATATAGACAGTAGGAAGAGTCAGTCTTCCTGTACTTAAGCCGGCATTGTGCCTGCTCTATTTCATTCCGATGCAATTGGTGTGTTTCATCGTCAATAAGAAGGTCCAAGGGATACAGTAAACCTGATGTGAAGCATCGGAATCTATAACCATTGTCACAGGAATGGTTCAAACTTAGTCAGTAAGAAGAGTCAGTCTTCTTGTACTTATGTCGGCATTGTGCCTTTCGTATTAATTCCGATGCAATTTCTGTGTTTCATCGTCAATAAGAAGGTCAGAGGGATAGAGTAAACCTGAAGTGAAGCATCGGAATCTATAACGAGTGTCACAGGAATGGTTCAAAACATAGACAGTAGGAAGAGTCAGTCTTATTTTACTTAAGTGGGCATTGTGCCTTTTGTATTTTATTCCGATGCAATTTCTGTGTTTCATCGTCAATAAGAAGGTCTGAGGGATACACTAAACCAGGAGTGAAGCATCGGAATCTATAACTAGTGTCACAGGAATGGTTCAAACATAGACAATAAGAATCGTCAGTCTTCTTGTACTTATGTCGGCAATGTGCCTTTTGTATTTAATTCCGATGCAATTTCTGTGTTTCATCGTCAGTAAGAAGGTCAGAGGTATACAATAAACCTGTAGTGAAGCATCGGAATCTATAACTAGTGTCACAGGAATGGTTGAAAGCATAGTCAGTAAGAAGAGTCAGTGTTCTTGTACTTAAGTCGGCATTGTGCCCTTTGTATTTAATTCCGATGCAATTTCTGTGTTTCATCGTCAATAAGTAGGTCCAAGGGATCCAGTAAACCTGAAGTGAAGCACCGGAATCCATAACTAGTGTCACAGGAATGGTTCAAAAAATAGTCAGTAAGAGGAGTCAGTCTTCTTGTATTTAAGTCAGCATTGTGCCTTTTGTATTAAATTCCGATGCAATTTCTGTGTTTCATCGTAAATAAGAAGGTCCAAGGGATACAGTAAACCTGGAGTGAAGCATTGGAATCTATAACTAGTGTTTCAGGAATGGTTCAAAACAACTTGGTAAGAAGAGTCAGTCTTCTTGTACTTAATTCGGCAATGTGCATTTTGGATTTAATTCCCATGCAATTTCTGTGTTTCATCGACAATAAGAAAGTTAGAGGGATACAGTAAACCTGAAGTGAAGCATCGGAATCTATAACTAGTGTCACAGGAATGGTTCAAACATAGACAGTAAGAATCGTCAGTCTTCTTGTACTTATGTCGGCAATGTGCCTTTTGTATTTAATTCCGACGCAATTTCTGTGTTTCATCGTCAATAAGAAGGTCAGAGGTATACAATAAACCTGTAGTGAATCATCGGAATCTATAACTAGTGTCACAGGAATGGTTGAAAACATAGTCAGTAAGAAGAGTCAGTGTTCTTGTACTTAAGTCGGCATTGTGCCCTTTGTATTTAATACCGATGCAATTTCTGTGTTTCATCGTCAATAAGTAGGTCCAAGGGATCCAGTAAACCTGAAGTGAAGCACCGGAATCCATAACTAGTGTCACAGGAATGGTTCAAAAAATAGTCAGTAAGAGGAGTCAGTCTTCTTGTATTTAAGTCGGCATTGTGCCTTTTGTATTAAATTCTGATGCAATTTCTGTGTTTCATCGTAAATAAGAAGGTCCAAGGGATACAGTAAACCTGGAGTGAAGCATCGGAATCTATAACTAGTGTTTCAGGAATGGTTCAAAACAACTTGGTAAGAAGAGTCAGCCTTCTTGTACTTAATTCGGCACTGTGCATTTTGGATTTAATTCCGATTCAATTTCTGTGTTTCATCGTCAATAAGAAGGTCCAAGGGATACAGTAAACCTGGAGTGAAGCATCGAAATCATTAACTAGTTTCACAGGAATGGTTCAAAACATAGACAGGACGAAGAGTCAGTCTTCTTGTACTTAATTCGGCATTGTGCATTTTGTATTTAATTCCGACGCAATGTCCGTGTTCCATCGTCAATAAGAACGTCAGAGGGATACTGTCAATCTGAAGTGAAGCATCGGAATCTATAACTAGTGTCGCAAGAATGGTTGAAAACGTAGTCAGTAAGAAGAGTCAGTCTCCTTGTACTAAAGGCGGCATTGTGCCTATTGTATTTAATTCCGATGCAATTTCTGTGTTTCATCGTCAATAAGAAGGTCCAAGGGATACAGTAAACCTGGAGTGAAGAATCGGAATCTATAACAAGTGTCACAGGTATGGTTCAAAACATAGTCAGTTGGAAGAGTCAGTCTTCTTGTACTTAAGTCGGCATCGTGCTTTTTGTATTTAATTTCGATGCAATTTCTATGTTTCATCGTCAATAAGAAGGTAAGAGGGATACAGTAAACCTGAAGTGAAGCATCGGAATCTATAACTAGTGTCACAGGAATGGTTCAAAACGTAGACAGTGGGAAGAGTCAGTCTTCTTGTACTTATGTCGGGATTGTGCCTTTTCTATTTATTTCCAATCCAATTTCTGTGTTTCATCGTCAATAAGAAAGTCCAAGGGATACAGTAAACCTGAAGTGAAGCATCGGAATCTATAATTGGTGTCACAGGAATGGTTCAAAACATAGTCAGTAAGAAGAGTCAGTCTTCTTGTACTTAAGTCTGCATTGTGCCTTTTCTATTTAATTCCGATGCAATTTCTGTGTTTCATCGTCAATACGAAGGACCAAGGGATACAGTAAACCTGGAGTGAAGCATCGGAATCTATAGCTAGTGTCACATGAATGGTTGAAAACATAGACAGTAAGAAGAGTCAGTCTTCTTGTACTAATGTCGGCATTGTGCCCTTTGTATTAATTCCGATGCAATTTCTGTGTTTCATCGTCAATAAGAAGGCCCAATGGATACAGTAAACCTGAAGTGAAGCATCGTAATCTAAACTGGTCCCACAGGAATCTTTCAAAACATAGACAGTAAGAAGAGTCAGTCTTCTAGTTCTTAAGTCGGCATTGTGCCTCTTGTATTTAAGTCCGATGCAATTTTTTTGTTTCATCGTCAATAAGAAGGTCCAAGGGATACAGCCTACATCTACATCTACATCTACATCTACATCTACATTGATACTCCGCAAGCCACCCAACGGTGTGTGGCGGAGGGCACTTTACGTGCCACTGTCATTACCTCCCTTTCCTGTTCCAGTCGCGTATGGTTCGCGGGAAGAACGACTGTCTGAAAGCCTCCGTGCGCGCTCTAATCTCTCTAATTTTACATTCGTGATCTCCTCGGGAAGTGTAAGTAGGGGGAAGCAATATATTCGATACCTCATCCAGAAACGCACCCTCTCGAAACCTGGCGAGCAAGCTACACCGCGATGCAGAGCGCCTCTCTTGCAGAGTCTGCCACTTGAGTTTATTAAACATCTCCGTAACGCTATCACGGTTACCAAATAACCCAGTGACGAAACGCGCCGCTCTTCTTTGGATCTTCTCTATCTCCTCCGTCAACCCGACCTGGTACGGATCCCACACTGATGAGCAATACTCAAGTATAGGTCGAACGAGTGTTTTGTAAGCCACCTCCTTTGTTGTTGGACTACATTTTCTAAGCACTCTCCCAATGATTCTCAACCTGGTACCCGCCTTACCAACAATTAGTTTTATATGAGCATTCCACTTCAAATCGCTCCGTACGCATACTCCCAGATATTTTACAGAAGTAACTGCTACCAGTGTTTGTTCCGCTATCATATAATCATACAATAAAGGATCCTTCTTTCTATGTATTCTCAATACATTACATTTGTCTATGTTAAGGGTCAGTTGCCACTCCCTGCACCAAGTGCCTATCCGCTGCAGATCTTCCTGTATTTCGCTACAATTTTCTAATGCAGCAACTTCTCTGTATACTACAGCATCATCCGCGAAAAGCCGCATGGAACTTCCGACACTATCTACTAAGTCATTTATATATATTGTGAAAAGCAATGGCCCCATAACACTCCCCTGTGGGACGCCAGAGGTTACTTTAACGTCTGTAGACGGCTCTCCATTGATAACAACATGCTGTGTTCTGTTTGCTAAAAACTCTTCAATCCAGCCACACAGCTGGTCTGATATTCCGTAGGCTCTTACTTTGTTTATCAATCGACAGTGCGGAACTGTATCGAACGCCTTCCGGAAGTCAAGAAAAATAGCATCTACCTGGGAGCCTGTATCTAATATTTTCTGGGTCTCATGAACAAATAAGGCGAGTTGGGTCTCACACGATCGCTGTTTCCGGAATCCATGTTGATTCCTACATAGTAGATTCTGGGTTTCCAGAAATGACATGATACGCGAGCAAAAAACATGTTCTAAAATTCTACAAGAGATCGACGTAAGAGATATAGGTCTATAGTTTTGCGCATCTGCTCGATGACCCTTCTTGAAGACTGGGACTATCTGTGCTCTTTTCCAATCATTTGGTACCCTCCGTTCCTCTAGAGACTTGCGGTACACGGCTGTTAGAAGGGGGGCAAGTTCTTTCGCGTACTCTGTGTAGAATCGAATTGGTATCCCGTCAGGTCCAGTGGACTTTCCTCTATTGAGTGATTCCAGTTGTTTTTCTATTCCTTGGACACTTATTTCGATGTCAGCCATTTTTTCGTTTGTGCGAGGATTTAGAGAAGGAACTGCAGTGCGGTCTTCCTCTGTGAAACAGCTTTGGAAAAAGGTGTTTAGTATTTCAGCTTTACGCGTGTCATCCTCTGTTTCAATGCCATCATCATCCCGTAGTGTCTGGATATGCTGTTTCGAGCCACTTACTGATTTAACGTAAGAACAGAACTTCCTAGGATTTTCTGTCAAGTCGGTACATAGAATTTTACTTTCGAATTCAATGAACGCTTCACGCATAGCCCTCCTTACGCTAACTTTGAGATCGTTTAGCTTCAGTTTGTCTGAGAGGTTTTGGCTGCGTTTAAACTTGGAGTGGAGCTCTCTTTGCTTTCGCAGTAGTTTCCTAACTTTGTTGTTGTACCACGGTGGGTTTTTCCCGTCCCTCACAGTTTTACTCGGCACGTACCTGTCTAAAACGCATTTTACGATTGCCTTGAACTTTTTCCATAAACACTCAACATTGTCAGTGTCGGAACAGAAATTTTCGTTTTGATCTGTTAGGTAGTCTGAAATCTGCCTTCTATTACTCTTGCTAAACAGATAAACCTTCCTCCCTTTTTTTATATTCCTAATAACTTCCATATTCAGGGATGATGCAACGGCCTTATGATCACTGATTCCCTGTTCTGTACATACAGATTCGAAAAGTTCGGGTCTGTTTGTTATAAGTAGGTCCAAGATGTTATCTCCACGAGTCGGTTCTCTGTTTAATTGCTCGAGGTAATTTTCGGATAGTGCACTCAGTATAATGTTACTCGATGCTCTGTCCCTACCACCCGTCCTAAACATCTGAGTGTTCCAGTCTATATCTGGTAAATTGAAATCTCCACCTAAGACTATAACATGCTGAGAAAATTTTTGTGAAATGTATTCCAAATTTTCTCTCAGTTGTTCTGCCACTAATGCTGCTGAGTCGGGAGGTCGGTAAAAGGAGCCAATTATGAACCTAGTTCGGTGGTTTAGTGTAACCTCCACCCATAATAATTCACAAGAACTATCCGCTTCTACTTCTCTACAGGATAAACTACTACTAACAGCGATGAACACTCCACCACCGGTTGCATGCAATCTATCCTTTGTAAAAATTTCGGCAGAATTTATCTCTGGCTTAAGCCAGCTCTCTGTACCTATAACGATTTCAGCTTCGGTGCTTTCTATCAGCGCTTGAAGTTCCGGTACTTTACCAACGCAGCTTCGACAGTTGACAATTACAATACCGATTGCTGCTTGGTCCCCGTATGTCCTGACTTTGCCCCGCACCCGTTGAGGCTGTTGCCCTTTCTGTACTTGCCCAAGGCCATCTAACCTAAAACCTGAAGTGAAGCATCGGAATCTAAAACTGGTCTTACAGGGTAGGTTCATAACAGACAGTAAGAAGAGTCAGTCTTCGTGTACTTATGACGGCATTGTGCATTTAGTAAATAATTCCGAAATTATTTCTGTGTTTCATCGTTATTAAGAAGGTCCAAGGGATACAGTAACCCCTGAAGTGTAGCTTCGTAATCTAAAACTGGTCTCACAGGAATGGTTCAAACATAGACAGTAAGAAGATCCCGTCTGCTTGTTCTTAAGTCGGCATTGTGCCGTTTGTATTTAATTCCGATGCAATATCTGTGTTTCATCGTCAGTGAGAAGGTCCAAGGGATACAGTAAACCTGGAGTGAAGCATCGGAATCTATAACTAGTGTCACATGAATGGTTCAAAACATAGACAGTAAGAAGAGTCATTCTTCTTGTACTTAAGTCGGCATTGTGTCTTTTTATTTAATTCCGATGCAATTTCTGTGTTTCATCGTCAATAAGAAGATCGGAGGGATACAGTAAACCTGTAGTGAAGCATCGGATTATATAACTAGTGTCACAGGAATGGTTCTAAACATAGACAGTAGGTAGAGTCAGTCTTCTTGTACTTAAGTCGGAATTGTGCCGTTTCTATCTAAATCCGATGCAATTTCTGTGCTTCAACGTCAATAAGAAAGTCCAAGGGATACAGTAAACCTGAAGTGAAGCATCGGAATCTATAACTAGTGTCACAGGATTGGTTCAATACATAGTCTGTAAGAAGAGTCTGTCTTCTTGTACTTTAGTCGGCATTGTGCCTTTTGTATTTAATTCCGATGCAATTTCTGTGTTTCATCGTCAATAAGAAGGTCCAAGGGATACAGTAAACTGGGAGTGAAGCATCGGAATCGATAACTAGTGTCACAGGAATGGTTCAAAGCATAGTCAGTAAGAAGAGTCAGTCTTCTTGTACTTAAGACGGCATTGTGCGTTTTGTATTTAATTCCGATGCAATTTCTGTGTTTCATCGACGATAAGAAGGTCCAAGGGATACAGTAAACTGGGAGTGAAGCATCGGAATCGATAACTAGTGTCACAGGAATGGTTCTAAACATAGTCAGTAAGAAGAGTCAGTCTTCTTGTACTTAAGTCGGCATTGTGCCTTTTGTATATAATTCCGATGCAATTTCTGTGTTTCATCGTCAACAAGAAGCTCCAAGGGATACAGTGAACCTGAAGTGAAGCATCGGAATCTATAACTAGTGTCACAGGAATGGTTCAAAACATAGACACTAAGAAGAGACAGTCTTCTTGTACTTAAGTCGGCATTGTGCCTTTTGTATTTAACTCCGATGCAATTTCTGTGTTTCATCGTCAATAAGAAGGTCAGAGGGATACAGTAAACCTGAAGTGAAGCATCGGAATCTATAACTAGTGTCACAGGAATGGTTCAAATCATAGTCAGTAAGAAGAGTCAGTCTTCTTGTACTTTAGGCGGCATTGTGCCTTTTCTATTTGATTCCGATGCAATTTCTGTGCTTCATCATTAATAAGAAAGTCCACGGGATACAGTAAGCCTGAAGTGAAGCATCGGAATCTATAACTAGTGTCACAGGAATGGTTCAAAACATAGTCAGCAAGAAGGGTCAGTCTTCTTGTACATAAGTCGGCATTGTGCCGTTTGTATTTAATTCCGATGCAATTTCTGTGCTTTATCGTCAATAAGAAAGGCCAAGGGATACAGTAAACCAGGAGTGAAGCATCGGAATCTATAACTAGCGTCACAGGAATGGTTCAAAATATAGACAGTAAGAAGAGTCAGTCTTCTTGTACTTAAGTCGGCATTGTGCCTTTTGTATTTAATTCCAATGCAATATCTGTGTTTCATCGTCAATAAGGAGGTCCAAGGAATACAGAAAACCTGGAGTGAAGCATCGGAATCTATAACTAGTGTCTCATGACAGGTTCAAAGCATAGTCAGTAAGAAGAGTCAGTCTTCTTGTACTTATGTCGGCATTTTGCCTTTTGTATTTAATTCCGATGCAATTTCTGTGTTTCTTCGTCATTAAGAAGGTCCAAGGGATACAGTAAACCGGAAGTGAAGCATCGGAATCTATAACTACTGTCACAGGAATGGTTCAAAACATAGTCAGTAAGAAGAATCAGTCTTCTTGTACTTAAGTCGGCATTGTGCCTTTTGTATTTAATTCCGATGCAATTTCTGTGTTTCATCGTCCATACGAAGGTCCAAGGGATACAGTAAGCCTGGAGTGAAGCACCAGAATCTATAACTAGTGTCACAGGAATGAATCAAAACATAGTCAGTAAGAAGAGACAGTCTTCTTGTGCTTAAGTCGGCATTGTGCCTTTTGTATTTAATTCCGATGCAATTTCTGTCTTTCATCGTCAACACGAAGCTCCAAGGGATACAGTAAACCTGAAGTGAAGCATCGCAATCTATAATTGGTGTCACAGGAATTGTTCAAAACATAGTCAGTAAGAAGAGTCAGTCTTCTTGTACTTATGTCTGCATTGCGCCTTTTCTATTTAATTCCGATCCGATTTCTGTGTTTCATCGTCAAAACGAAGGTGCAAGGGATACAGTAAACCTGGAGTGAAGCATCGGAATCTATAACTAGTGTCACATGACAGGTTCAAAACATAGACAGTACAAAGAGTCAGCCTTCTTGTTCTTAAGTCGGCATTGTGCCTATTGTATTTAATTCCGATGCAATTTCTGTGATTCATCGTCAATAAGAAGGCCCAAGGGATACAGTAAAGCTAGAGTGAAGCGTCGGAATCTATAACTAGTGTCACAGGAATGGTTCAAAACATAATCAGTAAAAAGAGTCAGTCTTCTCGTACTTAATTCGGCCTTGTGCCTTTTGTATTTATTTCTGATGCAATTTCTGTGTTTCATCGTCAATGAGAAGCTCCAAGGGATACAGTAAACCTGGAGTGAAGCATCGGAATCTATAACTAGTGTCACATGAATGGTTCAAAACATAGACAGTAGGAAGAGTCAGCCTTCTTGTTCTTAAGTCTACATTGTGTCTTATCTATTTAATTCCGATGCAATTTCTGTGCTTCATCGTCAATAGGAAAGTCCAAGGGATACAGTAAACCTGAAGTGAAGCATCGGAATCTATAACTAGTGTCACAAGAATGGTTCAAAACATAGACAGTAGGAAGAGTCAGTCTTCTTGTACTTAAGTCGGCATTGTGCCTTTTCTATTTAATTACGATGCAATTTGGGTGTTTCGTCGTCAATAAGAAGTTCCAAGGGATACAGTAAACCTGGAGTGAAGCATCGGAATCTATAACTAGTGTCACATGAATGGTTCAAAACATAGACAGTAGGAAGAGTCATTCTTCTTGAACTTAAGTCGGCATTGTGTCTTTTTATTTAATTCGGATTCAATTTCTGTGTTTCATCGTCAATAAGAAGGTCAGAGGGATACAGTAAACCTGAAGTTATGCATCGGAATCTATAACTACTGTCACAGGAGTGGTTCAAAGCATAGTCAGTAAGAAGAGTCGGTCTTCTTGTACTCTAGAAGGCATTGTGTCTTTTGTATTTAATTCCGTTGCAATTTATGTCTTTAATCGTCAATAAGAATGTCCAAGGGGTACAGTAAACCTGAAGTGAAGCATCGGAATCTATAACTAGTGTAACAGGAATGGTTCAAAACATAGACATTTGGAAGAGTCAGTCTTCTTGTACTTAAGTCGGCATCGTGCTTTTTGTATTTAATTTCGATGCAATTTCTGTGTTTCATCGTCAATAAGAAGGTCCAAGGGATACAGTAAACCTGGAGTGAAGCATCGGAATCTATAACTAGCGCCACAGGAATGGTTCAAAACATAGACAGTAAGAAGAGTCAGTCTTCTTGTACTTAAGTCGGCATTGTGCCTTTTGTATTTAATTCCAATGCAATATCTGTGTTTCATCGTCAATAAGGAGGTCCAAGGTATACAGAAAACCTGGAGTGAAGCATCGGAATCTATAACTAGTGTCTCATGACAGGTTCAAAACATAGTCAGTAAGAAGAGTCAGTCTTCTTGTACTTAAGTCGGCATTGTGCCTTTTGTATTTAATTCCGATGCAATTTCTGTCTTTCATCGTCAACAAGAAGCTCCAAGGGATACAGTAAACCTGAAGTGAAGCTTCGTAATCTAAAACTGGTCTCACAGGAAAGGTTCAAATCATAGACGGTAAGAAGATCCCGTCTGCTTGTTTTTCAGTCGGCATTGTTCCGTTTGTATTTAATTCCGATGCAATATCTGTGTTTCATCGTCAATAAGAAGGTCCAAGGGATACAGTAAACTTGAAGTGAAGCATCGGAATCTATAACTAGTGTCACAGGAATGGTTCAAACATAGACGGTTGGAAGAGTCAGTCTTCTTGTACTTAAGTCGGCATTGTGCCTTTTCTATTTAATTCCGATGCAATTTCTGTGTTTCATCGTCAATAAGGAGGTCCAAGGGATACATTAAACCTGAAGTGAAGCATCGGAATCTGTAACTAGTGTCACAGGAATGGTTAAATCATAGACAGCAGGAAGAGTCAGTCTTCTTGTACTTAAGTCGGCATTGTGCCTTTTGTATTTTATTCGGATGCAATTTCTGTGTTTCATCGTCAATAAGAAGATCTGAGGGATACAGAAAACCTCGAGTGAAGCATCGGAATCTATAACAAGTGTCACAGGAATGGTTCAAAGCATTGACAGTAAGAAGAGTCAGTCTTCTTGTACTTAAGTCGGCATTGTACCTTTTGTATTTAATTCCGATGCAATTTCTATGTTTCATCGTCAATAAGGAGGTCCAAGGGATACAGTAAACCTGGAGTGAAGCATCGGAATCTATAACTAGTGTCACAGGAATGATTCAAAACATAGTCAGTAAGAAGAGTGAGTCTTCTTGTACTTAAGTCGGCATTGTGCATTTTGTATTTAATTCCTATGCAATTTCTGTGTTCCATCGTCAATAAGAAGGTCCAAGGGATACAGTAAACCTGAAGTGAAGCATCGGAATCTAAAACTGGTCTCACAGGGTAGGTTCATAACAGACAGTTAGAAGAGTCAGTCTTCTTGTACTTATGAAGGCATTGTGCCTTTATTAAATAATTCCGATGCAATTTCTGTGTTTCATCGTTAATAAGAAGGTCCAAGGGATACAGTAAACCTGAAGTGAAGCTTCGTAATCTAAAACTGGTCTCACAGGAAAGGTTCAAATCATGGACGGTAGGAAGAGCCCGTCTGCTTGTTCTTAAGTCGGCATTGTGCCGTTTGTATTTAATTCCGATGCAATATCTGTGTTTCATCGTCAATAAGAAGGTCCCAGGGATACAGTTATCCTAGAGTGAAGCATCGGAATCTATATCTAGTGTCACAGGAATGGTTCAAACATAGACAGTAGGAAGTGTCAGTCATCTTGTACTTAAATCAGTATTCTTGTACTTAAGTCGACATTGTGCCTTTTGTATTTAATTCCGATGCAATTTCTGTGTTTCATCGTTAACAACAAGGTCCAAGGGATACATTAAACCTGAAGTGAAGCATCAGAATCTATGACTAGTGTCTCAGCGATGGTTAAAAACATAGACAGTAGGAAAAGTCAGTATTCTAGTACTTAAGTCGGCATTGTG
This sequence comes from Schistocerca piceifrons, assembly GCF_021461385.2. Taxonomy (NCBI): domain Eukaryota; kingdom Metazoa; phylum Arthropoda; class Insecta; order Orthoptera; family Acrididae; genus Schistocerca; species Schistocerca piceifrons. The sequence continues at coordinate 157,085 of NW_025728028.1, read as the reverse complement.
CCTTTTGTTTTAACTACAATGCAATTTCTGTTTCGTCGCCAATAAGAAGGTCAGTGGGATACAGTAAACCTGAAGTGAAGCATCGGAATCTATAACTAGTGTCACAGGAATGGTTCAAAACATAGACAGTAAGAAGAGTCAGTCTTCTTGTACTTAAGTCGGCATTGTGCCTTTTGAATTCAATTAAGATGCAATATCTGTGTTTCATCGTCAATAAGGAGGTCAGAGGGATACAGTAAACCTGGAGTGAAGCATCGGAATGTAAAACTAGTGTCACAGTAATGGTTCAAAACATAGACAATAAGAAGAGTCAGTCTGCTTGTACTTAAGTATCCATTGTGCCTTTTGTATTTAATTCCGATGCAATTTCTGTGATTCTTCGTCAATAAGAAGTTCAGCTGGATACAGTAAACCTGCAGTGAAGCATCTGAATCTATAACTAGTGTCACAGGAATGGTTCAAAACATAGACAGGAAGGAGAGCCAGTCTTCTTGTCCTTGAGTCGGCATTGTGCCTTTTCTATTTAATTCCGATGCAATTTCTGTTTCCATCGTCAATAAGAAGGACAGAAGGATACAGTTAAAGTGAAGTGAAGCATCGTAATCTGTAACTAGTGTAACAGGAATGGTTTAAAACATAGACAGTAAGAAGAGTCAGTCTTCTTGTACTTAAGTCGGCATTGTGCCTTTTGTATTTAATTCCCATGCAATTTCAGGGTTTCATCGTCAATAAGAAGGTCAGCTGGATACAGTAAACCTGAAGTCAAGCATCAGAATCTATAACTAGTGTCACTGGAATGGTTCAAATCATAGATATTAAGAAGAGTCTGTTTTCTTGTACTTAAGTCGGAATTGTGCCATTTGTATTTAATTCCGATTCAATTTCTGTGTTTCGTCGTCAATAAGAAGGTCCAAAGGAGGCAGTAAACCTGAAGTGAAGCATCGGAATATAAAACCGGTCTCACTGAAAAGGTTCCAAACATAGACAGTAAGAAGAGCCAGACTTCTTGTACCTGAGTCGGCATTGTGCCTTTTGTATTTAATTCCTATGCAATCTCTGTGTTTCATCGTCAATAAGACGGTCAGAGGGATACAGTATACCTGAAGTGAAGCATCGGAATCTATAACTAGTGTCACAGGAATGGTTCAAAACATAGACAGTAGGAAGAGTAAGTCTTCTTGTAGTTAAGTCGGCATTTTGCCTTTGCATATAATTCCGATGCAATTTACGTGTTTCATCGTCAATAAGAAGGTCAGCTGGATACAGTAAACCTGAAGTGAAGCATCGGAATCTATAACTAGTGTCACAGGAATGGTTCAAATCATAGACAGTAGGAAGAGTCGGTCTTCTTGTACTTAAGTCGGCATTGTGCCTTTTGTACTTAATTCCGATGCAATTTCTGTGCTTCATCGTCAATAAGAAGGTCCAAGGGACACAGTAAACCTGGAGTGAAGCATCGGAATCTATAACTAGTGTCACAGGAATGAATTAAAACATAGTCAGTAAGAAGAATCAGTCTTCTTGCACTTAAGTCGTCATTGGGCCTTTTGTATTTAATTCCGATGCAATTTCTGTGTTTCATCGTCAACAACAAGGTCCAAGGGATACATTAAACCTGAAGTGAAGCATCGGAACCTATAACTAGTGTCACAGGAATGGTTCAAAACATAGACAGTAAGAAGAGTCAGTCTTCTTGTACTTAAGTCGGCATTGTGTCTTTTCTATTTAATTCCGATGCAATCTCTGTGTTTCATCGTCAATAAGAAGGTAAAAGGAAACAGTAAACCTGGAGGGAAGCATGGGAAACTATAACTAGTGTCAGTGGAATGGTTCAAAACATAAAAAGTATGAAGAGTCAGTCTTCTTGTACTTAAGTCGGCGTTGTACCTTTTGTGTTTAATTCCGATGCAATTTCTGTGTTTCATCGTCAATAAGAAGGTCAGAGGGATACAGTTAACCCTAAGTGAAGCATCGGAATCTATTACTAGTGTCACAGGAATGGTTCAAAACATAGACAGTGGGAAGAGTCAGTCTCCTTGTACTTATGTTGGCATTGTGCCTTTTAAATTTTATTCCGATGCAATATCTGTGTTTCATCGTCATTAACAAGGTCTGAGGGATACAGTAAACCTGAAGTGAAGCATCGGAATCTATAACTAGTGTCACAGGAATGGTTCAAACATAGACAGTGAGAAGAGTCAGTCTTCGTGTACTTAAGTCGGCATTGTGCCTTTTGTATTTAATTCCGATGCAATTTCTGTGATTCATCGTCAATAAAAAGGTCCAAGGAATACAGTAAACCTGAAGTGAAGCATCGGAATCTATAACTAGTGTCACAGGAATAGTTCAAAACATAGACAGTAGGAAGAGTCAGTCTTCTTGTAGTTAAGTCGGCATTTTGCCTTTGTATATAATTCCGATGCAATTTACGTGTTTCATCGTCAATAAGAAGGTCAGCTGGATACAGTAAACCTGAAGTGAAGCGTCGGAATCTATAACTAGTGTCACAGGAATGGTTCAAATCATAGACAGTAGGATGAGTCAGTCTTCTTGTACTTAAGTCGGCATTGTGCCTTTTGTACTTAATTCCGATGCAATTTCTGTGTTTCATCGTAAAGAAGAAGGTCCAAGGGATACAGTAAACCTGGAGTGAAGCTTCGGGATCTATAACTAGTGTACGGGGATGGTTCAAAACATAGACAGTAAGAAGAGTCTGTATTCTTGTTTTTAAGTCGACTTTGGGCCTTTTGTATTTATTTCCGATGCAATTTCTGTGTTCCATCGTCAATAAGAGTGTTCAAGGGAGACAGTAATCCTGGAGTGAAGCATCGGAATCTATAACTAGTGTCTCAGCGATGGTTAAAAACATAGACAGTAAGAAAAGTCAGTATTCTTGTACTTAAGTCGGCATTGTGCCCTTTTCTTTTAATTCCAATGCAATTTCTGTGTTTCGTCGCCAATAAGAAGGTCAGTGGGATACAGTAAACCTGAAGTGAAGCATCGGAATCTATAACTAGTGTCACAGAATGGTTCAAAACATGGTCAGTAAGAAGAGTCAGTTTTCTTGCACTTATGTCAGCCTTGTGCCGTTTGTATTTAATTCCGATGCAATTTCTGTGTTTCATCGTCAATAAGAAGTTCCAAGGGATACAGTAAACCTGGAGTGAAGCATCGGAATCTGTAACTAGTGACACAGGAACGGTTCAAAACATAGACAGTAAGAAGAGACAGTCTTCTTGTACTTAAGTCGGCATTGTGCCTTTTGTATTTAACTCCGATGCAATTTCTGTGTTTCATCGTCAATAAGAAGGTCAGAGGGATACAGTAAACCTGAAGTGAAGCATCGGAATCTATAACTAGTGTCACAGGAATGGTTCAAATCATAGTCAGTAAGAAGAGTCAGTCTTCTTGTACTTAAGCCGGCATTGTGCCTTTTCTATTTAATTCCGATGCAATTTCTGTGCTTCATCATCAATAAGAAAGTCCATGGGATACAGTAAACCTGAAGTGAAGCATCGGAATCTATAACTAGTGTCACAGGAATGGTTCAAAACATAGTCAGCAAGAAGGGTCAGTCTTCTTGTACTTAAGTCGGCATTGTGCCGTTTGTATTTAATTCCGATGCAATCTCTGTGTTTTATCGTCAATAAGAAGGTCCAAGGGATACAGTAAACCTGGAGTGAAGCATCGGAATCTATAACTAGCGTCACAGGAATGGTTCAAAACATTGACAGTAAGAAGAGTCAGTCTTCTTGTACTTAAGTCGGCATTGTACCTTTTGTATTTAATTCCAATGCAATACCTGTGTTTCATCGTCAATAAGGAGGTCCAAGGTATACAGAAAACCTGGAGTGAAGCATCGGAATCTATAACTAGTGTCTCATGACAGGTTCAAAACATAGTCAGTAAGAAGAGTCAGTCTTCTTGTACTTAAGTCGGCATTGTGCCTTTTGTATTTAATTCCGATGCAATTTCTATGTTTCTTCGTCATTAAGAAGGTCCAAGGGATACAGTAAACCGGAAGTGAAGCATCGGAATCTATAACTACTGTCACAGGAATGGTTCAAAACATAGTCAGTAAGAAGAATCAGTCTTCTTGTACTTAAGTCGGCATTGTGCCTTTTGTATTTAATTCCGATGCAATTTCTGTGTTTCATCGTCAATACGAAGGTCCAAGGGATACAGTAAGCCTGGAGTGAAGCACCAGAATCTATAACTAGTGTCACAGGAATGAATCAAAACATAGTCAGTAAGAAGAGTCAGTCTTCTTGCGCTTAAGTCGGCATTGTGCCTTTTGTATATAATTCCGATGCAATTTATGTCTTTCATCGTCAACAATAAGCTCCAAGGGATACAGTAAACCTGAAGTGAAGCATCGGAATCTATAATTGGTGTCACAGGAATTGTTCAAAACTTAGTCAGTAAGAAGAGTCAGTCTTCTTGTACTTAAGTCTGCATTGTGCCTTTTCTATTTAATTCCGATCTGATTTCTGTGCTTCATCGTCAAAACGAAGGTCCTAGGGATACAGTAAACCTGGAGTGAAGCGTCGGAATCTATAACTAGTGTCACAGGAATGGTTCAAAGCATAATCAGTAAGAAGAGTCAGTCTTCTCGTACTTAATTCGGCATTGTGCCTTTTGTATTTAATTCTGATGCAATTTCTGTGTTTCATCGTCAATGAGAAGCTCCAAGGGATACAGTAAACCTGGAGTGAAGCATCGGAATCTATAACTAGTGTCACATTAATGGTTCAAAACATAGACAGTAAGAAGAGTTAGTCTTCTTGTACTTATGGCGGCATTGTGCCCTTTGTATTTAATTCCGATGCAATTTCTGTGTTTCATCGTCAATAAGAAGGCCCAATGGATACAGTAAACCTGAAGTGAAGCATAGTAATCTAAACTGGTCCCACAGGAATCTTTCAAAACATACACAGTAAGAAGAGTCAGTCTTCTAGTTCTTAAGTCGGCATTGTGCCTTTTGTATTTAAGTCCGATGCAATTTTTTGTTTCATCGTCAATGAGAAGGTCCAAGGGATACAGTAAACCTGGGGTGAAGCATCGGAATCTATAACTAGTGTCACATGAATGGTTCAAAACATAGACAGCAGGAAGAGTCAGTCTTCTTGTTCTTAAGTCTACATTGTGTCTTATCTATTTAATTCCGATGCAATTTCTGTGCTTCATCGTCAATAGGAAAGTCCAAGTGATACAGTAAACCTGAAGTGAAGCATCGGAATCTATAACTAGTGTCACATGAATAGTTCAAAACATAGACAGTAGGAAGAGTTATTCTTCTTGAACTTAAGTCGGCATTGTGTCTTTTTATTTAATTCCGATTCAATTTCTGTGTTTCATCGTCAATACGAAGGTCAGAGGGATACAGTAAACCTGAAGTTATGCATCGGAATCTATAACTACTGTCACAGGAGTGGTTCAAAGCATAGTCAGTAAGAAGAGTCGGTCATCTTGTACTCTAGAAGGCATTGTGTCTTTTGTATTTAATTCCGTTGCAATTTATGTCTTTAATCGTCAATAAGAATGTCCAAGGGGTACACTAAACCTGAAGTGAAGCATCGGAATCTATAACTAGTGTAACAGGAATGGTTCAAAACATAGACAGTAGGAAGAGTCAGTCTCCTTGTACTTAACTCAGCATTGTGCATTTTGTATTTAATTCCGACGCAATTTCTGTGTTTCATCGTCAATAAGAAGGTAAGAGGGATACAGTAAACCTGAAGTGAAGCATCAGAATCTATAATTGGTGTCACAGGAATGGTTCAAAACATAATCAGTAAGAAGAGTCAGTCTTCTTGTACATAATTCGGCATTGTGCCTTTTGTATTTAATTCCAATGCAATATCTGTGTTTCATCGTCAATAAGAAGGTCCAAGGGATACCGTAAAGCTGGAGTGAAGCGTCGGAATCTATAACTAGTGTCACAGGAATGGTTCAAAACATAATCAGTAAGAAGAGTCAGTCTTCTCGTACTTAATTCGGCCTTGTGCCTTTTGTATTTAATTCTGATGCAATTTCTGTGTTTCATCGTCAATGAGAAGCTCCAAGGGATACAGTAAACCTGGAGTGAAGCATCGGAATCTATAACTAGTGTCACATGAATGGTTCAAAACATAGACAGTAAGAAGAGTCAGTCCTTTTGTACTTATGTCGGCATTGTGCCTTTTGTATTTAATTCCGATGAAATTTTTTTGTTTCATCGTCAATATGAAGCTCCAAGGGATACAGTAAACCTGAAGTGAAGCTTCGTAATCTAAAACTGGTCTCACAGGAAAGGTTCAAAACATAGACGGTAAGAAGATCCCGTCTGCTTGGTTTTAAGTCGGCATTGTGCCGTTTGTATTTAATTCCGATGCAATATCTGTGTTTCATCGTCAATAAGAAGGTCCAAGGGATACTGTAAACCTCAAGTGAAGCATCGGAATCTATAACTAGTGTCACAGGAATGGTTCAAACATAGACAGTTGGAAGAGTCAGTCTTCTTGTACTTAAGTCGGCATTGTGCCTTTTCTATTTAATTCCGATGCAATTTCTGTCTTTCATCGTCAACAATAAGCTCCAAGGGATACAGTAAACCTGAAGTGAAGCATCGGAATCTATAATTGGTGTCACAGGAATTGTTCAAAACTTAGTCAGTAAGAAGAGGCAGTCTTCTTGTACTTAAGTCTGCATTGTGCCTTTTCTATTTAATTCCGATCCGATTTCTGTGTTTCATCGTCAAAACGAAGGTCCAAGGGATACAGTAAACCTGGAGTGAAGCATCGGAATCTATAGCTAGTGTCACATGACAGGTTCAAAACATAGACAGTAGAAAGAGTCAGCCTTCTTGTTCTTAAGTCGGCATTGTGCCTATTGTATTTAATTCCGATGCAATTTCTGTGTTTCATCGTCAATAAGAAGGTCCAAGGGATACCGTAAAGCTGGAGTGAAGCGTCGGAATCTATAACTAGTGTCACAGGAATGGTTCAAAGCATAATCAGTAAGAAGAGTCAGTCTTCTCGTACTTAATTCGGCATTGTGCCTTTTGCATTTAATTCTGATGCAATTTCTGTGTTTCATCGTCAATGAGAAGCTCCAAGGGATACAGTAAACCTGGAGTGAAGCATCGGACTCTATAACTAGTGTCACATGAATGGTTCAAAACATAGACAGTAAGAAGAGTCAGTCTTCTTGTACTTATGGCGGCATTGTGCCCTTTGTATTTAATTCCGATGCAATTTCTGTGTTTCATCGTCAATAAGAAGGCCCAATGGATACAGTAAACCTGAAGTGAAGCATAGTAATCTAAACTGGTCCCACAGGAATCTTTCAAAACATACACAGTAAGAAGAGTCAGTCTTCTAGTTCTAAAGTCGGCATTGTGCCTTGTGTATTTAAGTCCGATGCAATTTTTTTGTTTCATCGTCAATGAGAAGGTCCAAGGGATACAGTAAACCTGGGGTGAAGCATCGGAATCTATCACTAGTGTCACATGAATGGTTCAAAACATAGACAGTAGGAAGAGTCAGTCTTCTTGTTCTTAAGTCTACATTGTGTCTTATCTATTTCATTCCGAAGCAATTTCTGTGCTTCATCGTCAATAGGAAAGTCCAAGGGATACAGTAAACCTGAAGTGAAGCATCGGAATCTATAACTAGTGTCACATGAATGTTTCAAAACATAGACAGTAGGAAGAGTCATTCTTCTTGAACTTAAGTCGGCATTGTGTCTTTTTATTTAATTCCGATTCAATTTCTGTGTTTCATCGTCAATACGAAGGTCAGAGGGATACAGTAAACCTGAAGTTATGCATCGGAATCTATAACTACTGTCACAGGAGTGGTTCAAAGCATAGTCAGTAAGAAGAGTCGGTCATCTTGTACTCTAGAAGGCATTGTGTCTTTTGTATTTAATTCCGTTGCAATTTATGTCTTTAATCGTCAATAAGAATGTCCAAGGGGTACACTTAACCTGAAGTGAAGCATCGGAATCTATAACTAGTGTAACAGGAATGGTTCAAAACATAGACAGTAGGAAGAGTCAGTCTCCTTGTACTTAACTCGGCATTGTGCATTTTGTATTTAATTCCGACGCAATTTCTGTGTTTCGTCCTCAATAAGAAGGTAAGAGGGATACAGTAAACCTTAAGTGAAGCATCGGAATCTATAACTAGTGTCACAGGAATGGTTCAGAACATAGACATTTGGAAGAGTCAGTCTTCTTGTACTTAAGTCGGCATCGTGCTTTTTGTATTTAATTTCGATGCAATTTCTGTGTTTCATCGTCAATAAGAAGGTAAGAGGGATACAGTAAACCTGAAGTGAAGCATCAGAATCTATAATTGGTGTCACAGGAATGGTTCAAAACATAATCAGTAAGAAGAGTCAGTCTTCTTGTACATAATTCGGCTTTGTGCCTTTTGTATTTAATTCCAATGCAATATCTGTGTTTCATCGTCAATAAGAAGGTCCAAGGGATACCGTAAAGCTGGAGTGAAGCGTCGGAATCTATAACTAGTGTCACAGGAATGGTTCAAAACATAATCAGTAAGAAGAGTAAGTCTTCTCGTACTTAATTCGGCCTTGTGCCTTTTGTATTTAATTCTGATGCAATTTCTGTGTTTCATCGTCAATGAGAAGCTCCAAGGGATACAGTAAACCTGGAGTGAAGCATCGGAATCTATAACTAGTGTCACATGAATGGTTCAAAACATAGACAGTAAGAAGAGTCAGTCCTCTTGTACTTATGTCGGCATTGTGCCTTTTGTATTTAATTCCGATGCTATTTCTGTGTTTCATCGTCAGTAAGAAGGTCCAAGGGGTACAGTAAACCTGAAGTGAAGCATCGGAATCTATAGCTAGTGTCACAGGAATGGTTCAATCATAGACAGTAAGAAGAGTCAGTCTTCTTGTACTTATGTCGGCATTGTGCCTTTTATATTTAATTATGATGCTATTTCTGTGTTTCATCGTCAGTAAGAAGGTCCAAGGGGTACAGTAAACCTGAAGTGAAGCATCGGAATCTATAACTAGTGGCACAGGAATGGTTCAAAACATAGTCAGTAAGAAGAGTCAGTCTTCTTGTACTTAAGTCGGCATTGTGCCTTTTGTATTTAATTCCGATGAAATTTTTTTGTTTCATCGTCAATATGAAGCTCCAAGGGATACAGTAAACCTGAAGTGAAGCTTCGTAATCTAAAACTGGTCTCACAGGAAAGGTTCAAACATAGACAGTTGGAAGAGTCAGTCTTCTTGTACTTAAGTCGGCATTGTGCCTTTTCCATTTAATTCCGATGCAACTTCTGTGTTTGATCGTCAATAAGGAGGTCCAAGGGATACATTAAACCTGAAGTGAAGCATCGGAATCTGTAACTAGTGTCACAGGAATGGTTAAATCATAGACAGCAGGAAGAGTCAGTCTTCTTGTACTTAAGTCGGCATTGTGCCTTTTGTATTTTATTCGGATGCAATTTCTGTGTTTCATCGTCAATAAGAAGGTCTGAGGGATACAGTAAACCTGGAGTGAAGCATCGGAATCTATAACTAGTGTAACAGGAATGGTTCAAAGCATTGACAGTAAGAAGAGTCAGTCTTCTTGTACATAAGTCGGCATTGTACATTTTGTATTTAATTCCGATGCAATTTCTATGTTTCATCGTCAATAAGGAGGTCCAAGGGATACAGTAAACCTGGAGTGAAGCATCGGAATCTATAACTAGTGTCACACGAATGGTTCAAAACATAGACAGTAAGAAGAGTCAGTCTTCTTGTACTTAAGTCGGCATTGTGCATTTTGTATTTAATTCCTATGCAATTTCTGTGTTTCATCGTCAATAAGAAGGTCCAAGGGATACAGTAAACCTGAAGTGAAGCATCGGAATCTAAAACTGGTCTCACAGGGTAGGTTCATAACAGACAGTTAGAAGAGTCAGTCTTCTTGTACTTATGAAGGCATTGTGCATTTATTAAATAATTCCGATGCAATTTCTGTGTTTCATCGTTAATAAGAAGGTTCAAGGGATACAGTAAACCTGAAGTGAAGCTTCGTAATCTAAAACTGGTCTCACAGGAAAGGTACAAATCATGGACGGTAAGAAGAGCCCGTCTGCTTTTTCTTAAGTCGGCATTGTGCCGTTTGTATTTAATTCCGATGCAATATCTGTGTTTCATCGTCAATAAGAAGGTCCCAGGAATACAGTTATCCTACAGTGAAGCATCGGAATCTATATCTAGTGTCACAGGAATGGTTCAAACATAGACAGTAGGAAGTGTCAGTCATCTTGTACTTAAGTCAGTATTCTTGTACTTAAGTCGACATTGTGCCTTTTGTATTTAATTCCGATGCAATTTCTGTGTTTCATCGTTAACAACAAGGTCCAAGGGGTACATTAAACCTGAAGTGAAGCATCAGAATCTATAACTAGTGTCTCAGCGATGGTTAAAAGCATAGACAGTAAGAAAAGTCAGTATTCTTGTACTTAAGTCGGCATTGTGCCTTTTGTTTTAATTCCAATGCAATTTCTGTTTCGTCGCCAATAAGAAGGTCAGTGGGATACAGTAAACCTGAAGTGAAGCATCGGAATCTATAACTAGTGTCACAGGAATGGTTCAAAACATAGACAGTAAGAAGAGTCAGTCTTCTTGTACTTAAGTCGGCACTGTGCCTTTTGTACTCAATTAAGATGCAATATCTGTGTTTCATCGTCAATAAGGAGGTCAGAGGGATACAGTAAACCTGAAGTGAAGCATCGGAATATAAAACCGGTCTCACTGAAAAGGTTCCAAACATAGACAGTAAGAAGAGCCAGACCTCTTGTACCTGAGTCGGCATTGTGCCTTTTGTATTTAATTCCTATGCAATCTCTGTGTTTTGTCGTCAATAAGACGGTCAGAGGGATACAGTATACCTGAAGTGAAGCATCGGAATCTATAACTAGTGTCACAGGAATGGTTCAAAACATAGACAGTAGGAAGAGTCAGTCTTCTTGTAGTTAAGTCGGCATTTTGCCTTTGTATATAATTCCGATGCAATTTACGTGTTTCATCGTCAATAAGAAGGTCAGCTGGATACAGTAAACCTGAAGTGAAGCGTCGGAATCTATAACTAGTGTCACAGGAATGGTTAAAATCATAGACAGTACGAAGAGTCAGTCTTCTTGTACTTAAGTCGGCATTGTGCCTTTTGTACTTAATTCCGATGCAATTTCTGTGTTTCATCGTAAAGAAGAAGGTCCAAGGGATACAGTTAACCTGGAGTGAAGCTTCGGAATCTATAACTAGTGTCACGGGGATGTTTCAAAACATAGACAGTAAGAAGAGTCAGTATTCTTGTACTTAAGTCGACATTGGGCCTTTTGTATTTAATACCGATGCAATATCTGTGTTCCATCGTCAATAAGAGTGTTCAAGGGAGACAGTAATCCTGGAGTGAAGCATCGGAATCTATAACTAGTGTCTCAGCGATGGTTAAAAACATAGACAGTAAGAAAAGTCAGTATTCTTGTACTTAAGTCGGCATTGTGCCTTTTGTTTTAATTCCAATGCAATTTCTGTGTTTCGTCGCCAATAAGAAGGTCAGTGGGATACAGTAAACCTGAAGTGAAGCATCGGAATCTATAACTAGTGTCACAGGAATGGTTCAAAACATAGACAGTAAGAAGAGTCAGTCTTCTTGTACTTAAGTCGGCATTGTGCCTTTTGTATTCAATTAAGATTCAATTTCTGTGTTTCATCGTCAATAAGGAGATCAGAGGGATACGGTATACCTGGAGTGTAGCATCGGAATGTAAAACTAGTGTCACAGTAATGGTTCAAAACATAGACAATAAGAAGAGTCAGTCTGCTTGTACTTAAGTATCCATTGGCCTTTTGTATTTAATTCCGATGCAATTTGTGTGATTCTTCGTCAATAAGAAGTTCAGCTGGATACAGTAAACCTGCAGTGAAGCATCTGAATCTATAACTAGAGTCACAGGAATGGTTCAAAACATAGACAGGAAGAAGAGTCAGTGTTCTTGTACTTGAGTCGGCATTGTGCCTTTTGTATTAAATTCCGATGCAATTTCAGTGTTTCATCGTCAATAAGAAGGTCAGAGGGATACGGTAAAAGTGAAGTGAAGCATCGTAATCTATAACTAGTGTCACAGGAATGGTTCAAAGCATAGACAGTAAGAAGAGTCAGTGTTCTTGTACTTAAATCGGCATTGTGCCTTTTGTATTTATTTCCCATGCAATTTCAGTGTTTCATCGTCAATAAGAAGGTCGGAGGGATACAGTAAAAGTGAAGTGAAGCATCGTAATCTATAACTAGTGTCACAGGAATGGTTCAAAACATAGACAGTAAGAAGAGTCAGTGTTCTTGTACTTGAGTAGCCATTGTGCCTTTTGTATTTAATCCCCATGCAATCTCTGTGTTTCATCATCAATAAGACGGTCAGAGGGATACAGTAAACCTGAAGTGAAGCATCGGAATCTATAACTAGTGTCACAGGAATGGTTCAAAACATAGACAGTAGGAAGAGTCAGTCTTCTTGTAGTTAAGTCGGCAGTTTGCCTTTTGTATATAATTTCGATGCAATTTACGTGTTTCATCGTCAATAAGAAGGTCAGCTGGATACAGTAAACCTGAAGTGAAGCATCGGAATCTATAACTAGTGTCACAGAATTGTTCAAAACATAGAGAGGAAGAAGAGTCAGTTTTCTTGTACTTAAGTCGGCATTGTGCCTTTTCTATTTAATTCCAATTCAATATCTGTGTTTCGTCGTCAATAAGAAAGTGCAAGGGACACAGTAAAACTGAATTGAAGCATCGGAATCCAAAACCGGTCTCACAGGAAAGGTTCAAAGCATAGACAGTAAGAAGTGCCAGACTTCTTATACTTGAGTCGTCATTGTGCCTTTTGTATTTATTTCCGATGCAATTTCTGTGTTTCATCATCAATAAGACGGTCAGAGGAAGACAGTAAAACTGAAGTGAAACATCGGAATCTATAACTAGTGTCACAGGAATGGTTCAAAACAGAGACAGTAAGAAGAGTCAGTCTACTTGTACTTAAGTCGGCATTGTGCCTTTGGTATTTAATTCCGATGCAATTTCTGTGTTTCATCGTCAATAAGAAGGTCAGAGGAATACTGTAAAACTGAAGTGAAGCATCGGAACCTATAACTAGTGTCACAGGAATGCTTCAAAGCATAGAGAGTAAGAAGAGACAGTCTTTTTTTACTCATGTCGGCATTGTGCCTTTTGTATTTAATTCCGATGCAATTTCTGTGTTTCATCGTCAATAAGAAGGTCAGAGGGATACAATAAACCTGAAGTGAAGCATCGGAATCTATAACTAGTGTCACCGGAATGGTTTAAAACATAGACAATAGATACAGTCTTCTTGTACTTCACTCGGCATTCTGCCTTTTGTATTTAATTCCGATGCAATTTCTGTGTTTCCTCGTCAATAAGAAGGTCAGGGGAATACAGTAAACCTGAAGTGAAGCATCGTAATCTATAACTAGTGTCACAGGAATGGTTCAAAACATAGACAGTAAGAAGTGTCAGTTTTCTTGTACTTAAGTCGGCATTGCGGCTTTTGTATTTTATTCCGATGCAATTTCTGTGATTTATATTCAATAAGAAGGTCACAGGGATACAGTAAACCTGAAGTGAAGCATCGGAATCTATAACTAGTGTCACAGGAATGGTTCAAAACATAAACAGTAAGAAGAGTCAGTTTTCTTGTACTTAAGTCGGTATTGTGCCTTTCCAATTTAATTCCGATGCAATTTCTGTGTTTCATCGTAAATAAGAAGGTCCAAATAATACTGTAAACCTGGAGTGAAGCATCGGATTCTATAACTAGTGTCACAGGGATGGTTCAAAACATAGACAATAAGAAGAGTCGGTATTCGAGTACTTAAGTCGGCATTGTGCTTTTTGTATTTAATTCCGATGCAATTTCTGTGTTTCATCGTCAATAAGAATGTTCAAGAGATACAGTAAACCTGGAGTGAAGCATCGGAATCTATAACTAGTGTCGCAGTGATGGTTAAAAGCATAGACAGTAAGAAGAGTCAGTATTCTTGTACTTAAGTCGGCATTGAGATTTTTCTATTTAATTCTGATGCAATTTCTGTGTTTCATCGTCAATAAGAAGGTCAGAGGGATACAGTAAACTTGAAGTGAAGCATCGGACTCTATAACTAGTGTCACAGGAATGGTTCAAAACATAGTCAGTAAGAAGAGTCAGTCTTCTTGTACTTAAGTCGGCATTGTGCCTTTTGTATTTAATTCCGATGCAATTTCTGTGCTTCATCATCAATAAGAGGGTACAAGGGATACAGTAAACCTGGAGTGGAGCGTGGGAATCTATAACTAGTGTCAGAGGAATGGTTCAAAACATAAATAGTTGGAAGAGTCAGTCTTCTTGTACTTAAGTCGGCATTGTGCCTTTTGTATTTCATTCCGACGCAATTTCTGTGTTTCATCGTCAATAAGAAAGTCAGAGGGATACAGTTAACCCCAAGTGTAGCATCGGAATCTATAACTAGTGTCACAGGAATGGTTCAAAACGTAGACAGTAGGAAGAGTGAGTCTTCTTGTACTTATGCCGGCATTGTGCCTTTTGTATTTAATTCCGATTCAATTTCTGTGTTTCATCGTCAATGAGAAGGTCAGAGGGATACAGTAAACCTGAAGTGAAGCATCGGAATCTAAAACTAGTGTCACAGGAAAGGTTCAAATGATAGACAGTAGGAAGAGTCAGTCTTCTTGTACTTAAATCGGCAATGTGCCTTTTCTATTTACTTCCGATGCAATTTCTGTGTTTCATCGTCAATAAGAAGGTCCAAGGGATACAGTAAACCTGAAGTGAAGCATCGGAATCTATAACTAGTGTCACAGGAATGGTTCAAAACATAGTCAGTAAGAAGAGTCAGTCTTCTTGTACTTAAGTCGGCATTGTGCCTTTTGTAGTTAATTCCGATGCAATTTCTGTGTTTCATCGTCAATAAGAAGGTCCGTGGGACACAGTAAACCTGGAGTGAATCATCGGAATCTATAACTAGTGTCACAGGAATGGTTCAAAACATAGACAGTAAGAAGAGTCAGTCATCTTGTACTTACGTCGGAATTGTGCCTTTTGTAATTAATTCCAATGCAATTTCTGTGTTTCATTGTCAATAAGAGGGTCAGAGGGATACAGTAATCCTGAAGCGAAGCATCGGAATCTACAACTAGTGTCACAGGAATGGTTCAAACCATAGTCAGTAAGAAGAGTCAGCCTTCTTGTACTTAAGTTGGCATTGTGCTTTTGTTCTTAATTCCGAAGCAATATCTGTGTTTCATCGTCAATAAGAAGGTCCAAGGGATGCATCAAACCTGGAGTGAAGCATCGGAATCTATAACTAGTGTCACAGGAATGGTTCAAGACATAAACAGTAAGAAGAGTCAGTCTTCTTGTACTTAAGTCGGCTTTGTGCCTTTTGTATTTAATTCTGATGCAATTTCTGTGTTTCATCGTTAATAAGAAGGTCAGCTCGATACAGTAAACCGGAAGTGAAGCATCGGAATCTATAACTAGTGTCACAGGAATGGTTCAAACGTAGACAGTGGGAAGAGTCAGTCTTCTTGTACCTAAGTCGGCATTGAGCCTTTTGTATTCAATTATGATGCAATTTCTGTCTTTCATCGTCAATAAGGAGGTCAGAGGGATACAGTAAACCTGGAGTGAAGCATCGGAATGTAAAACTAGTGTCACAGTAATGGTTCAAAACATAGACAATTGATAGAGTCAGTCTTCTTGTACTTCACTCGCCATTGTGGCTTTTGTATTTAATTCCGATGCAATTTCTGTGTTTCATCGTCAATAAGAAGGTCAGAGGGATACAGTAAAACTGAAGTAAAGCATCGGAATCTAGAACTACTGTCACAGGAATGGTTCAAATTATAGACAGTAAGAAGAGCCAGTCTTCTTGTACTTAAGTCGGCATTGTGCCTTTTGTATTTAATTCCAATGCAATTTCTGTGTTTCATCGTCAATAATAAGGTCAGCTGGGTACAGTAAACCTGAAGTGAAGCATCAGAAGCTATTACTAGTGTCACAGGAATGGTTCATAACATAGATATTAAGAAGAGTCTGTTTTCTTGTACTTAAGTCGAAATTGTGCGTTTTGTAATTAATTCCGATGCAATTTCTGTGTTTCGTCGTCAATAAGAAGGTCCAAGGGAGACAGTAAACTTGAAGTGAAGCATAGGAATCTAAAACCGGTCTCACAGAAATGGTTCAAAACATAGACAGTAAGTACAGCCAGACTTCTTGTACCTGAGTCGGCATTGTGCCTTTTGTTTTTAATTCCCATGCAATCTCTGTGTTTCATCGTCAATAAGACGGCCATAGGGATACAGTTAACCTGAAGTGAAGCATCGGAATCTATAACTAGTGTCACAGGAATGGTTCAAACATAGACAGTAGGAAGAGTCAGTCTTCTTGTAGTTAAGTCGGCAATTTGCCTTTTGTATATAATTCCGATGCAATTTCTGTGTTTCATCGTCAATAAGAAGGTCAGCTGGATACAGTAAACCTGAAGTGAAGCATCCGAATCTATAACTAGTGTCACAGGAATGGTTCAAAACATAGATAGGAAGTGGAGTCAGTTATCTTGTACTTATGTCGGCATTGTGCCTTTTCTACTTAATTCCAATTCAGTTTCTGTGTTTCGTCGTCAATAAGAAAGTCCAAGGAATACAGTAAACCTGAACAGAAGCATCGGAATCCAAAACCGGTCTCACAGGAAAGGTTCAAAAACATAGACAGTAATATGAGCCAGACTTCTTGTACTTGAGTCGGCATTGTGCCTTTTGTATTTAATTCCGATGCAAATTCTGTGTATCATCATCAATTAGACGGTCAGAGGGATACAGTAAAACTGAAGTGAAGCATCGGAATCTATAACTAGTGTCACAGGAATGGTTCAAAACAGAGACAGTAAGAAGAGTCAGTCTACTTGTACTTAAGTCGGCATTGTGCATTTGTATTGAATTCCGATGCAATTTCTGTGTTCCATCGTCAATAAGAAGGTCAGAGGGATACAGTAAAACTGAAGTGAAGCATCGGAATCTATTACTAGTGTCACAGGAATGGTTCAAAACATAGACAGTAAGAAGAGCCAGTCTTCTTGTACTTAAGTCGGCATTGTGCCTTTTCTATATAATTCCGATGCATTTTCTGTGATTCATCGTCAATAAGAAGGTCAGAGGGATACAGTAAACCTGAAGTGAAGCATCGGAATCTATAACTAGTGTCACAGGAATGGTTCAAAACATAGACAGTAAGAAGAGTCAGTCTTCTTGTACTTAAGTCGGCATTGTGCCTTTACTATTTAATTCCGATGCAATCTCTGTGTTTCATCGTCAATAAGAGGGTACAAGGGATACAGTAAACCTGGACTGAAGCGAGGGAATCTATAACTAGTGTCAGAGGAATGGTTCAAAACATTGAAAGTTGGAAGAGTCAGTCTGCTTGTACTTAAGTCGGCATTGTGCCTTTTGTATTTCATTCCGACGCAATTTCTGTGTTTCATCGTCAATAAGAAAGTCAGAGGGATACAGTTATCCCCAAGTGTAGCATCGGAATCTATAACTAGTGTCACAGGAATGGTTCAAAACGTAGACAGTAGGAAGAGTGAGTCTTCTTGTACTTATGTCGGCATTGTGCCTTTTGTATTTTATTCCGATGCAATTTCTGTGTTTCATCGTCAATAAGAAGGTCCAAGGGATACAGTAAACCTGAAGTGAAGCATCGGAATCTATAACTAGTGTCACAGGAATGGTTCAAAACAGTCAGTAAGAAGAGTCAGTCTTCTTGTACTTGAGTCGGCATTGAGCCTTTTGTATTTAATTCCGATGCAATTTATGTGTTTCATCGACAATGAGAAGGTCAGAGGGATACTGTAAACCTGAAGTGAAGCATCGGAATCTAAAACTAGTGTCACAGGAAAGGTTCAAATGATAGACAGTAGGAAGAGTCAGTCTTCTTGTACTTAAATCGGCATTGTGCCTTTTCTATTTAATTCCGATGCAATTTCTGTGTTTCATCGTCAATAAGAAGGTCCAAGGGATACAGTAAACCTGAAGTGAAGCATCGGAATCTATAACTAGTGTCACAGGAATGGTTCAAAGCATAGTCAGTAAGAAGAGTCAGTCTTCTTGTACTTAAGTCGGCATTGTGCCTTTTCTATTCAATTCCGATGCAATTTCTGTGTTTCATCGTCAATAAGAAGGTCCGTGGGACACAGTAAACCTGGAGTGAAGCATCGGAATCTACGACTAGTGTCACAGGAATGGTTCAAAACATAGACAGTAAGAAGAGTCAGTCATCTTGTACTTACGTCGGAATTGTGCCTTTTGTAATTAATTCCAATGCAATTTCTGTGTTTCATTGTCAATAAGAGGGTCAGAGGGATACAGTAATCCTGAAGTGAAGCATCCGAATCTATAACTAGTGTCACAGGAATGGTTCAAAACATAAACAGTAAGAAGAGTCAGTCTTCTTGTACTTAAGTCGGCATTGTGCCATTTGTATTCAATTATTATGCAATTTCTGTGTTTCATCGTCAATAAGGAGGTCAGAGGGATACAGTAAACTTGGAGTGAAGCATCGGAATGTAAAACTAGTGTCACAGTAATGGTTCAAAACCCAGAAAATAGATAGAGTCAGTCTTCTTGTACTTCACTCGCCATTTTGCTTTTTGTATTTAATTCCGATGCAATTTCTGTGTTTCATCGTCAATACGAACGTCAGCTGGATACAGTAAACCTGAAGTGAAGGATCTGAATCCATAACAAGTGTCACAGGAATGGTTCAAAACATAGACTGGAAAAAAGAGTCAGTCTTCTTGTACTTGAGTCGGCATTGTGCCTTTTGTATTTAATTCCGATGCAATTTCTGTGTTCATCGTCAATACGACGGTCGGGGGGATACAGTAAATCTGAAGTGAAGCATCGGAATCTATAACTAGGGTCACAGGAATGGTTCAAAACACAGACAGTAAGAAGAGTCAGTCTTCTAGTACTTGAGTCGGCATTGTGCCTTTTGTATTTATTTCCGATGCAATTTCTGTGTTTCATCGTCAATTATAAGGTCAGGGGGATACAGTAAAACTGAAGTGAAGCATCGGAATCTATAACTAGTGTCACAGGAATGGTTCAAAACATAGACAGTAAGTACAGCCAGACTTCTTGTACCTGAGTCGGCATTGTGCCTTTTGTTTTTAATTCCCATGCAATCTCTGTGTTTCATCGTCAATAAGACGGCCAGAGGGATACAGTTAACCTGAAGTGAAGCATCGGAATCTATAACTAGTGTCACACTAATGGTTCAAAACATAGACAATTGATAGAGTCAGTCTTCTTGTACTTCACTCGCCATTGTGCCTTTTGTATTTAATTCCGATGCAATTTCTGTGTTTCATCGTCAATAAGAAGGTCAGAGGGATACAGTAAAACTGAAGTGAAGCATCGGAATCTATAACTAGTGTCACAGGAATGGTTCAAATTATAGACAGTAAGAAGAGCCAGTCTTCTTGTACTTAAGTCGGCATTGTGCCTTTTGTATTTAATTCCAATGCAATTTCTGTGTTTCATCGTCAATAATAAGGTCAGCTGGGTACAGTAAACCTGAAGTGAAGCATCAGAAGCTATTACTAGTGTCACAGGAATGGTTCATAACATAGATATTAAGAAGAGTCTGTTTTCTTGTACTTAAGTCGGAATTGTGCGTTTTGTAATTAATTCCGATGCAATTTCTGTGTTTCGTCGTCAATAAGAAGGTCCAAGGGAGACAGTAAACTTGAAGTGAAGCATAGGAATCTAAAACCGGTCTCACAGAAATGGTTCAAAACATAGCCAGTAAGTACAGCCAGACTTCTTGTACCTGAGTCGGCATTGTGCCTTTTGTTTTTAATTCCCATGCAATCTCTGTGTTTCATCGTCAATAAGACGGCCAGAGGGATACAGTTAACCTGAAGTGAAGCATCGGAATCTATAACTAGTGTCACAGGAATGGTTCAAACATAGACAGTAGGAAGAGTCAGTCTTCTTGTAGTTAAGTCGGCAATTTGCCTTTGGTATATAATTCCGATGCAATTTCTGTGTTTCATCGTCAATAAGAAGGTCAGCTGGATACAGTAAACCTGAAGTGAAGCATCCGAATCTATAACTAGTGTCACAGGAATGGTTCAAAACATAGACAGGAAGTGGAGTCAGTTATCTTGTACTTATGTCGGCATTGTGCCTTTTCTACTTAATTCCAATTCAGTTTCTGTGTTTCGTCGTCAATAAGAAAGTCCAAGGAATACAGTAAACCTGAATAGAAGCATCGGAATCCAAAACCGGTCTGACAGGAAAGGTTCAAAAACATAGACAGTAATATGAGCCAGACTTCTTGTACTTGAGTCGGCATTGTGCCTTTTGTATTTAATTCCGATGCAAATTCTGTGTATCATCATCAATTAGACGGTCAGAGGGATACAGTAAAACTGAAGTGAAGCATCGGATTCTATAACTAGTGTCACAGGAATGGTTCAAAACAGAGACAGTAAGAAGAGTCAGTCTACTTGTACTTAAGTCTGCATTGTGCATTTGTATTGAATTCCGATGCAATTTCTGTGTTTCATCGTCAATAAGAAGGTCAGAGGGATACAGTAAAACTGAAGTGAAGCATCGGAATCTATTACTAGTGTCACAGGAATGGTTCAAAACATAGACAGTAAGAAGAGTCAGTCTTCTTGTATATAAGTCGGCATTGTGCCTTTTGTATTTAATTCCGATGCAATTTCTGTGTTTCATCGTCAATAAGAAGGTCAGAGGGATACAGTAAACCTGAAGTAAAGCATCGTAATCTACAACTAGTGTCACAGGAATGGTTCAAAGCATAGAGAGTAAGAAGAGACAGTCTTATTTTACTTAAGTCGGCATTGTGCCTTTTCTATATAATTCCGATGCATTTTCTGTGTTTCATCGTCAATAAGAAGGTCAGAGGGATACAGTAAACCTGAAGTGAAGCATCGGAATCTATAACTAGTGTCACAGGAATGGTTCAAAACATAGACAGTAAGAAGAGTCAGTCTTCTTGTACTTAAGTCGGCACTGTGCCTTTTGTATTCAATTAAGATGCAATTTCTGTGTTTCTTCGTCAATAAGGAGGTCAAAGGGATACAGTAAACCTGGAGTGAAGCAACTGAATCTATAACGAGTGCCACAGGAATGAATCAAACATAGTCAGTAAGAAGAAACAGTCTTCTTGTACTTAAGTCGGCATTGTGCCTTTTGTATTTAATTCCGATGCAATTTCTGTGTTTCATCGTCAACAACAAGGTCCAAGGGATACTTTAAACCTGAAGTGAAGCATCGGAATCTATAACTAGTGTCACAGGAATGGTTCAAAACATAGACAGTAAGAAGAGTCAGTCTTCTTGTACTTAAGTCGGCATTGTGCCTTTACTATTTAATTCCGATGCAATCTCTGTGTTTCATCGTCAATAAGAGGGTACAAGGGATACAGTAAACCCGGAGTGAAGCGAGGGAATCTATAACTAGTGTCAGAGGAATGGTTCAAAACATTGAAAGTTGGAAGAGTCAGTCTGCTTGTACTTAAGTCGGCATTGTGCCTTTTGTATTTCATTCCGACGCAATTTCTGTGTTTCATCGTCAATAAGAAAGTCAGAGGGATACAGTTATCCCCAAGTGTAGCATCGGAATCTATAACTAGTGTCACAGGAATGGTTCAAATCGTAGACAGTAGGAAGAGTGAGTCTTCTTGTACTTATGTCGGCATTGTGCCTTTTGTATTTTATTCCGATGCAATTTCTGTGTTTCATCGTCAATAACAAGGTCTGAGGGATACAGTAAACCTGAAGTGATGCATCGGAATCTATTACTAGTGTCACAGGAATGGTTCAAACATAGACAGTGAGAAGAGTCAGTCTTCTTGTACTTAAGTCGGCATTGTGCCTTTTGTATTTAATTCCGATGCAATTTTTGTTTTTCATCGTCAGTAAGAAGGTCCAAGGGATACAGTAAACCTGAAGTGAAGCATCGGAATCTATAACTAGTGTCACAGGAATGGTTCAAAACAGTCAGTAAGAAGAGTCAGTCTTCTTGTACTTGAGTCGGCATTGAGCCTTTTGTATTTAATTCCGATGCAATTTATGTGTTTCATCGACAATGAGAAGGTCAGAGGGATACTGTAAACCTGAAGTGAAGCATCGGAATCTAAAACTAGTGTCACAGGAAAGGTTCAAATGATAGACAGTAGGAAGAGTCAGTCTTCTTGTACTTAAATCGGCATTGTGCCTTTTCTATTTAATTCCGATGCAATTTCTGTGTTTCATCGTCAATAAGAAGGTCCAAGGGATACAGTAAACCTGAAGTGAAGCATCGGAATCTATAACTAGTGTCACAGGAATGGTTCAAAGCATAGTCAGTAAGAAGAGTCAGTCTTCTTGTACTTAAGTCGGCATTTTGCCTTTTCTATTTAATTCCGATGCAATTTCTGTGTTTCATCGTCAATAAGAAGGTCCGAGGGACACAGTAAACCTGGAGTGAAGCATCGGAATCTATGACTAGTGTCACAGGAATGGTTCAAAACATAGACAGTAAGAAGAGTCAGTCATCTTGTACTTACGTCGGAATTGTGCCTTTTGTAATTAATTCCAATGCAATTTCTGTGTTTCATTGTCAATAAGAGGGTCAGAGGGATACAGTAATCCTGAAGTGAAGCATCGGAATCTATAACTAGTGTCACAGGAATGGTTCAAACCATAGTCAGTAAGAAGAGTCAGCCTTCTTGTACTTAAGTTGGCATTGTGCTTTTGTTTTTAATTCCGATGCAATATCTGTGTTTCATCGTCAATAAGAAGGTCCAAGGGATGCATCAAACCTGGAGTGAAGCATCGGAATCCATAACTAGTGTCACAGGAATGGTTCAAAACATAAACAGTAAGAAGAGTCAGTCTTCTTGTACTTAAGTCGGCTTTGTGCCTTTTGTATTTAATTCTGATGCGATTTCTGTGTTTCATCGTCAATAAGAAGGTCAGGGGGATACAGTTAACCGGAAGTGAAGCATCGGAATCTATAACTAGTGTCACAAGAATGGTTCAAACATAGACAGTGGGAAGAGTCAGTCTTCTTGTACCTAAGTCGGCATTGTGCCATTTGTATTCAATTATTATGCAATTTCTGTGTTTCATCGTCAATAAGGAGGTCAGAGGGATACAGTAAACCTGGAGTGAAGCATCGGAATGTAAAACTAGTGTCACAGTAATGGTTCAAAACCCAGACAATAGATAGAGTCAGTCTTCTTGTACTTCACTCGCCATTTTGCTTTTTGTATTTAATTCCGATGCAATTTCTGTGTTTCATCGTCAATACGAACGTCAGCTGGATACAGCAAACCTGAAGTGAAGGATCTGAATCCATAACTAGTGTCACAGGAATGGTTCAAAACATAGACTGGAAAAAAGAGTCAGTCTTCTTGTACTTGAGTCGGCATTGTGCCTTTTGTATTTAATTTCGATGCAATTTCTGTGTTCATCGTCAAAACGACGGTCGGGGGGATACAGTAAATCTGAAGTGAAGCATCGGAATCTATAACTAGGGTCACAGGAATGGTTCAAAACACAGACAGTAAGAAGAGTCAGTCTTCTAGTACTTGAGTCGGCATTGTGGCTTTTGTATTTATTTCGGATGCAATTTCTGTGTTTCATCGTCAATAAGAAGGTCAGGGGGATACAGTAAAACTGAAGCGAAGCATCGGAATCTATAACTAGTGTCACAGGAATGGTTCAAAACATAGACAGTAAGTACAGCCAGACTTCTTGTACCTGAGTCGGCATTGTGCCTTTTGTTTTTAATTCCCATGCAATCTCTGTGTTTCATCGTCAATAAGACGGCCAGAGGGATACAGTTAACCTGAAGTGAAACATCGGAATCTATAACTAGTGTCACAGGAATGGTTCAAAACATAGACAGTAGGAAGAGTCAGTCTTCTTGTATTTAAGTCGGCATTTTGCCTTTTGTATATAATTCCGATGCAATTTCTGTGTTTCATCGTCAATAAGAAGGTCAGCTGGATACAGTAAACCTGAAGTGAAGCATCGGAATCTATAACTAGTGTCACAGGAATGGTTCAAATCATAGACAGGAAGAGGAGTCAGTTTCCTTGTGCTTATGTCGGCATTGTGCCTTTTCTATTTAATTCCAATTCAGTTTCTGTGTTTCATTGTCAATAAGAAAGTCCGAGGGATACAGTGAACCTGAATAGAAGCATCGGAATCCAAAACCGGTCTCACAGGAATGGTTCAAAAACATAGACAGTAATATGAGCCAGACTTCTTGTACTTGAGTCGGCATTGTGCTCTTTGTATTTAATTCCGATGCAAATTCTGTGTATCATCATCAATTAGACGGTCAGAGGGATACAGTAAAACTGAAGTGAAGCATCGGAATCTATAACTAGTGTCACAGGAATGGTTCAAAACAGAGACAGTAAGAAGAGGCAGTCTACTTGTACTTAAGTCGGCATTGTGCATTTGTATTTAATTCCGATGCAATTTCTGTGTTTCATCGTCAATAAGAAGGTCAGAGGGATACAGTATAACTGAAGTGAAGCATCGGAATCTATAACTAGTGTCACAGGAATGGTTCAAAACATAGACAGTAAGAAGAGTCAGTCTTCTTGTACTTAAGTCGGCATTGTGCCTTTTGTATTTAATTCCGATGAAATTTCTGTGTTTCATCGTCAATAAGAAGGTCAGAGGGATACAGTAAACCTGAAGTGAAGCATCGTAATCTACAACTAGTGTCACAGGAATGGTTCAAAACATAGAGAGTAAGAAGAGACAGTCTTTTTTTACTTAAGTCGGCATTGTGCCTTTTCTATATAATTCCGATGCATTTTCTGTGTTTCATCGTCAATACGACGGTCGGGGGGATACAGTAAATCTGAAGTGAGGCATCGGAATCTATAAGTAGTGTCACAGGAATGGTTCAAAGCATAGACAGTAAGAAGAGTCAGTCTTCTTGTACTTAAGTCGGCATTGTGCCTTTTGTATTTAATTCCGATGAAATTTCTGTGTTTCATCGTCAATAAGAAGGTCAGAGGGATACAGTAAACCTGAAGTGAAGCATCGTAATCTACAACTAGTGTCACAGGAATGGTTCAAAACATAGAGAGTAAGAAGAGACAGTCTTTTTTTACTTAAGTCGGCATTGTGCCTTTTCTATATAATTCCGATGCATTTTCTGTGTTTCATCGTCAATACGACGGTCGGGGGGATACAGTAAATCTGAAGTGAGGCATCGGAATCTATAAGTAGTGTCACAGGAATGGTTCAAAGCATAGACAGTAAGAAGAGTCAGTCTTCTTGTACTTAAGTCGGCATTGTGCCTTTTGTATTTAATTCCATTGAAATTTCTGTGTTTCATCGTCAATAAGAAGGTCAGAGGGATACAGTAAACCTGAAGTGAAGCATCGTAATCTACAACTAGTGTCACAGGAATGGTTCAAAACATTGAGAGTAAGAAGAGACAGTCTTTTTTTACTTAAGTCGGCATTGTGCCTTTTCTATATAATTCCGATGCATTTTCTGTGTTTCATCGTCAATAAGAAGGTCAGAGGGATACAGTAAACCTGAAGTGAAGCATCGGAATCTATAACTAGTGTCACAGGAATGGTTCAAAACATAGACAGTAAGAAGAATCAGTCTTCTTGTACTTAAGTCGGCACTGTGCCTTTTGTATTCAATTAAGATGCAATTTCTGCGTTTCTTCGTCAATAAGGAGGTCAGAGGGATACAGTGAACCTGGAGTGAAGCATCGGAATGTAAAACTAGTGTCACAGTAATGGTTCAAAACATAGACAATAATAAGAGTCAGTCTTCTTGTACTTAAGTCGCCATTGTGCATTTTGTATTTAATTCCGTTGCAATTTCTGTGATTCTTCGTCAATAAGAAGGTCAGCTGGATACAGGAAACCTGAAGTGAAGCATCTGAATCTATAACTAGTGTCACTGGAATGGTTCAAAACATAGACAGGAAGAAGAGCCAGTCTTCTTGTACTTGAGTCGGCATTGTGCCTTTTGTATTTAATTCCGATGCAATTTCTGTGTTCATCGTCAATACGACGGTCGGGGGGATACAGTAAATCTGAAGTGAGGCATCGGAATCTATAAGTAGGGTCACAGCAATGGTTCAAAACATAGACAGTGTAACGTCTAGAGAAACAAAAACAATAGATTATGTAGTAATTAGAGAATTAGATGTACCATATTGTGTCATTGTATAAAACTTTGTATTTTTTTTTATTATTTATTTTGAGAATATCTGCGTCGGCGAGTAATAAAACTGACACAGAAGATAAATGTTAAACAGAGATTAAAATAAGTCACTAGTATATAATACGTGACGAATAGCAATTTCTTTGTCTTCTTCATCTGGGAGTCGAACGAATAAGATATCCTGTGTCGTAGTAGCGAACGCTGGTGTAGCATTCTTTTGTCGAGACTAAGCGATGTACGCCATTACGTGTGAATTCACAAAGGTCTGTAATCACTGAGATATTTAAAGGTTTTAATAGAGTTGTTTAAATGAAAACTTGTATTATTTATTGTTAAGCTTGCTTGCATATTATCCCATCCTTTTGAGACATTTTTCAGTTATATAAATATTATCTGTGGTGCTGAGCTGCGTGGAGAACGAAGAGCCGCTGCCGCGGCGTATTTAAACGACTTACAATATAGTCGAGCATACCGCAAGGAAGCGGTAAAATAATAGTAAAATAATATTATTTCTTTTAGCTCCCAGACTGGCAGTGAAGATCAGCAGATTTTATGATGTGTTGCAGATTGACGCGGGCTGCTGATAGGATATAATTTACAGTGCAAATAATTTAATGTACCTTCAGGATCTGATAGGAATCTTGCTGTGCTCCGTTCTGATCTGGCAAACTTTATAGTGACAACGTATTTTTTTAATGAGAGTCTCATGTTCTGGGGCTAGTCGTGGTATGAAATAGCATTTTAAAGAGAAATAAAATCCACTGCGAACTTGTGTTTTTGAACGATCACTTGGACTGTAACATCAGTGCTCATAACAAAGTAATTTCAACTTTTAATCACTATGAAGTAGGGAAGATTATTGATTCTTAGCATGAGTTGCAGTTACGAAAAATCGTTCTTTAAATTGTAGGCCAGATCCAGAACAATAAGACTTCCATATATACATTTTATTCCGCTAAAGGGTAATGATGACAAAGAAAAGCAAAGCACAGCATTGCTAAAAGTATTTCACGCGGCTCTTTTCGTATATATGCAATAATAATAAACAAAAACGTGAAACTGTCGCCCAAAAACGCGGGGCCCGAAATTGCAGTGGCCACTAATATAAAATTTTATGTATTTTTCTTTCAGTGTTGATTGTTATGTATGTGTAGATATATATGTATTTAGTGATAAATGTATGTATGTATAGCATGATCAATGCTATGTATTAATGAATGTGTAAACACTCTTTCATGACAAATCGTACTACTGTAAACGAGTCTGAGAAGACGATCCTGATAGTACTGAGAAGCTGTAACGACTACGTAATCCGGGGGCAGCCGAACCCCGAGATAAGATAAACTAAAGGTAAGACTACAGTGTAGTTGTCCTGTTTGTAGAAGTCGAGCTCCAGTGAAGTGATCTCATTTCGCTAGTGGTGTGCATATTGTGCGTAGTTTGACGTTAGTGTTTGTGACAGGACAAAGTTGATGGTAGACAGTAATTTTTAGTGTGCAGTTAGTGTAGATAAATTAACGTATTTTGTGTGCAAGGGGCAAAACTGTCAGACTTTGTGGTTTAGTAAGCAATTTATGAATATGGTTAAGTTGCGTAGTCAACGTCCGAGCAATATGGATACTGAAGAGCAACAATTAGTTAGTGCAGGAAATGTGGAACCGGGTACCTCAAGTAGTACTAGTACTCTCTTTGAGGATATAACATGTGAGAATGTGGGGGCAGGGGCACAGGAAGTGGTGCCACCGCCCACTAGTCCTCAAGGGGATGTAGAGAAAGAAGTTGTACCACCACCAGAAAAGCAGGAACCAGAGAGTGGTAATCTGCCTGGTGGGTATTCGCTTCAGGCTATATTAGAGCGCGTGCTGAATTACCAGGCAGAATTTGCGCAACAGCAAGTCGAGCGAGACCGCCAGCAAGCTGAGCGAGATCGTAGGCTAGCAGAAAATTTACTTGCCCAGCAAGCTGAGCGAGATCGCCGGCAAGCTGAGCGGGACCAGCAACTTGTGCAATCGTTAGAGAACATGAAAAAAGAGATTGCAGATATGGAACAGAATTATGAGTCGATACCTAAGGCCGTGCAGGAGCTGACTGAACAGGTCAACAACCTGCAAGTAGCAAACACTAACAGGGTAGACGAAATAGGTGTATTAGCCAATCGAGTAGAAAAGCTAGAAACAGATTCCACGCAGCTTGTAGAGCAGAAGTGGAACGAACAAGCAACTAAAATTGAAACAGAATTCAACTCATGGCTAGAAGTGAAGGAGTGTGAGGTTGACAAGAACATTAATTCCAAAGTACAAGCAGCCATAGCAAATAGAAGATCCGAATCGTTCAGTACCGCAGTGAATAGTCAGGTACAGAACGACGTGCAAACCATCAAACAAATACTCAGTGAGGATATTCCGCAGTGGCAAGTGAATATGAACAAACGGATATCCGACCTGGAGAAGGGTTTAGCACAAAGCAGAAAACATTTGGAACAGGAACCTCTGTCGCCAACAGCCCATGGTTTTGGCAACGCACAAACTTATACGCGATACAACAATGGGGAATCTGTAGTCGATAATGCGAAGAGCTGTAGCTTCGGTTCGGAGCACACAGCATATGTCCAAGGAGCAAAACCATGTAGTTCAAAAATATTAGTGGAAGAAAGTTTAATCAAAAATAGACAATTTCAAACGTTTACTACTGAACGGAAATCAGTACACCCAGTAGTATTCATAAAAAGCTTTAAAAATATCTTGCCCAGTGTGTGGAACGAAACACAGAAAATTCAATACGTAAAGTCGTACATTCAAGGTGACGCAGCGTTGTGGGCTACAGAAGTAGCAGACAGCTGCATGACATATGAACAATTCGAAAGGGCATTTCTATCGAAATATTGGTCGCCTTGTATACAAGAGCGGCTAAGAAAAGAAGTATATAATCCCAAACCGTACTCACCTCGTCTGGGGAATTTGAGACGGTATTTTGAAAAATATATAAACAAAACACGCTACTGGGACGAGCCTATATCACCAAGAGACATAATAAGACTACTAAAATCACATTTACCCATTCATATCAAAGAGAAATTAATACACGTACCAGAAAGCGATATGGAAAACTTCCTGTCTGTTCTAGATTCTATAGACTTGATACAGGAAGACGCAAAATCAGCGTGTGATCACTCGCGGAATAATGGGTCAGGATGTAAACATGACAGAAATAGTAGTGCACAAAACCACAACCAAGTAAATGGTGGGGGTGGTAACAAGCGGCAAGAACATTCGCAAAATGGTAGTAATGGTAGAGGCCAGAACGGGTATGGACAAACAACCTATAACAAAAGACGTCGATTTGACGACCGGTACGAATCTGGAATGTCAGGGACCAACCGCGGGAAAAATGCGCGAGGTCAGTGGCAGAGCAATTATAGTGATAGTAAACGAAATTGGCAGCAAAATCAGCGAAGAAGCCCAGAGCGACAGGGTAATGACCGGTATGACAACAATAGACCACCGCCGCAAAACGCGCCTATTGCGCAGCCGTGGCGGCCGACAAATCAGAGTGTACATATAGTGGAGGTCGCGGACAATAGCCTTCCAAGTACTTCACAAGCAACTAATCCAACAAACTAGAATCGGCCTCGATATGCTCTCCATCGATGGCCGAGAGATGGAGTGAGAGCAACACGAGTGATAATAATATACCTGGGATACGTATGCTGCGATACAACGATGGTGTCAGTATGGATAAAGATCTACTGAACGAACCACACGAATGTAAGAAAGATAATAACGAAAATGTGCAAGCTATTATCGAAGCGAAAATCAATGATGTTGCAGTGAATATAATCATCGACACAGGTGCCTCAGTAAGTGTAATGAGTATGGAGTTATTTAAGGCACTGGGAAAAGGACATAGCGTTCCGACTTTCCCGGTTAATAATTGTAAGGTGTCTGGAGCCATTGGTGCACAGAGCCAATCAGTTAAGTACCAGGTGCAGGTGGAGATTTGTAAGGAGGGCGAAGCCATAGTGAGCTCGTTCCTCGTTGTTAAAGGATTGAAGGTGGCCTGCATTCTGGGAGTAGATTTTCTCCGTGAGAGGGATGCATTGATCGACCTCTCCTTGGGGAAATTAAGCATAGTTAATAGGGGTAGGAGGATTGAGTTATCTATGATGAAATCGAAGGAGGTACTTGTGCCGTGTTGCAATCGAATCAATATCAAGGGTAGGAACCCTTGGGTACTACACCTTGATGATTTGTCACATGCAGCAGACCTCTATTACCCGAATTTAGAGGATCGAAATTTTGAAACAAATATTGAGGCATTTCAAACCAAAGTGCAGGAATCTGAAGGTTTAAGCGATAAACAAAAGCAACAGTTGACGCAGCTGCTATCGGAATACACTATGGTATTTACCGACCGACCAGGAATAGTCAAAGGGTACCACTATCACATAGAGGTGATGCCACACAAAACATACTGTCGCGCGACTTACTCCATCCCTTGGTCGAGGAGGGAATTAGTAGCTAAAGAGATTCGGAAGATGTTAGATTGGGATATCATTGAGCCCTCCTTCTCTCCATACAGTAGTCCTCTTGTAACAGTGGCGAAAGCCAATGGAAAAATCAGGCTAGTGTTAGATGCGAGGGACATTAACAAAATTATCATACCTGTCCGGACTCGCCCTGAGAATTTAGATGAGCAGATACAAAAATTTCATGGAGCACAGTACTTGACCTCGGTCGATCTGAAAAGTTCATATTGGCAAATTCCCCTTACACCGGAATCCAGGAAGTACACAGCTTTCATATTCGGAGGGCGGAGTTACCAATTCAAGGTACTTCCCTTCGGATTGAATGTGAGTGCTGGAGTGTTTATTACTGCACTAGACACGGTACTGGGTCCAGACTTATTAGAAAAAATCACTGTATATGTTGATGATCTGGTAATCGCTACTGCTACTTGGGACGAACATATGGAATTGTTGCGTAGAGTACTAGAGAGATTTAAGCAAGCAGGTGTGACAGCAAACCTAGAAAAGTCAAAATTTGGACGAAATAAAATTAAGTTTTTAGGCCATCTTATTACACCACTTGGTATACGCCCAGACAACAAAAAACTAGAGGCGATCCGAGAATTTCCAAGCCCCCGCACTAAGAGGCAATTGAAAGCGTTCCTTGGGCTCACGTCTTTTTTCAGAAGGTTCGTGCCCAATCAGTTGTTAAATGACGC
The DNA here is from genome assembly GCF_021461385.2 of Schistocerca piceifrons. Lineage (NCBI taxonomy): Eukaryota > Metazoa > Arthropoda > Insecta > Orthoptera > Acrididae > Schistocerca > Schistocerca piceifrons. The sequence continues at coordinate 125,541 of NW_025728028.1, read as the reverse complement.
GTCGCTACTAAATCTGCTACGAAAAAGTGTGCAATGGGTTTGGACTGACAAATGTCAACAAGCTTTTGAAGCGATTAAAACCGCCCTACTGAATGCAAATATTTTGCAGCACCCAGATCTGTCAAAAGATTTTTGTCTTGCGACGGATTCATGTTCCTATGGCCTGGGAGCGTGCTTATTTCAGTGGGAGGAAGGAAACGACCCGACAACAATAAAGATTATCGGCTTCGCCAGTAGGACCTTAACTAGCTGCGAGAGAGCCTACTCGGCAACCGAATTGGAAGCACTTGCAGTAATCTGGGCTGTGAAAAAGTTTAATTATTATTTACAAGGGAAGGAGATTAAAGTGTATAGTGACCACCAGGCGTTAAGTTTTTTGATGTCATGCAAACTATTCCATACTAGACTGAGGAGATGGATGCTTGTCCTACAAGAATACCGGATAAAGATTATGTACATAAAAGGCCAAGATAACGTAATAGCGGATGCTCTGTCGCGACTGCCGGTAGGATTACCGGATGTAGCAGAAATGTTAGAGCAATCCGAGGAGTATAAAGTGTTGTTAGTGCGTGACAATACTTACATGAAGGATTTTTTATATATATGTAAAAACATTTGCGAATTACAAAGGTCAGATCCGATGTGGAAAAAAATCATTAATAATATTGAAGAGAGTGTTAACAATAGAGGTGAGCAAGGTTTTAAAATAGTGAACCATATTTTGTATCATAAACTTAGTACGAAAGAAGACTGCTGGGCAGTATGTATACCTAACCAGTCGGTAAAAGTGATGATATGGCACACGCACTTGGCATGGGGCCATGCAGGGATTGGAAAGTGTGCAGAGATCATGGCCAGATACTGCTACTTTCCCTGTATGAAACACCAAATTCAGGCAACAGTTAGAACTTGCGTGATATGTCAAAAAGCAAAACATTATAATAGATCCACTAAGTTTGAGCTACATCCCATAGTTCCACTCAGGCCGCTTCAAATAGTATCTGTGGATGTAGCCGGTCCTTATCCCATGGCCAGAGGAGGTATGAAGTATATACTGGCCATGTACGATATTTTTTCCAAATACTTGGCAATTTATTGCATAAAATCAGCTACTGCCAAAACCATGGTCAGGCGGATCAGTCAAGAATACTTGCCCCAAGTGGGAAAACCCGAAGCCATAACGACTGATAATGCTTCTTATTTCACGGGTCGAACTTGGAAAAATTACCTACGGGAACAAAATATACAGCATATTCTGGTATCCCGGTTCCATCCCGAAGCCAGTCTAGTTGAAAGAATATTCAGAGAATTGAATAAGTTCCTTAGAATCTACATAGGGAACCAACATACCAAATGGCCAGGGCTAGTACCGAAATTTGTAGAAATACACAATTTAACACCCCATTCAAGTACAGGCTATCCACCGGTAGAGATATTGAAGGGATTTAGTGAGACACCGAATGAATGGCTCATGCCTTTGCCGAGACTAACAGTCAAGGCAGAAACAAGGGAGGAAAAGATGAAAAAGATATGGAACAGACTAACCAGCTGTGCGGCAAAGAGGAAAAGGAAGTACGACCGAGGTGTAACTAACGAACAGAAATATAATGTAGGGGATCTAGTACTTATTCGTAACCACGCTAAATCCTCAGCCACCTTAAAACAGAGTAGTAAGTGGCAATTGCTATATTCAGGGCCTTTTGAAGTAATAAGCGTGCCACACGAATGTAGCTATTTGTTAGCACATCCCCATACGGGGAAGATCAAAGGATTGTATCCACATAAAGATGTGAAGTTATTTATTCAGTGACATATCACATATAAAGAGTAATAGTTGTAAGAAGATTTTAATTGTGTTTTCGAATATAAGTATGTTAGTATTAAGAATGAAATTTGTGTGTAATGAAACTTGGAGGAAGTGGATTCAGAAAGTAGGCAATAGCTTACACAGGAAAGATTTTGTTTACAGACAATTAGAGCCATTTAAAAATTATAGGCTCATTAAGCAACGAACAATCTTCTTGTTGATAAAGTGAGGATTAATTTCTTGAATCATTATACAAAGGATTAATTTCTTGAACCATTTTCTATGTGTAGTATGTAAGTGCAATTAATGGTGCCATCTAATATAGTAAGGTAACTGTTGCAATTGTATTAGGATAAGGAACCCTGAGAAAGAGAGTCTTGACTAGCCAAACATGGACTTTGTAATATGCAAGAATTATGTGATGTTTGCTGCCAGTAGTGATATGAGAACGACACTGGAGCATAAGCTAATCCAAAAACAAGCCCGTTCCGTGGAAAATCCGCTTTGTATATAACAATGCTTCAATTGAAGCCTGTGTACTTGGTACACGCCCTTGAATATTCATTACGCGATACGCGAATTAAGTCAACCAATGTGGAACCTACACTGTAGTCATATAGGAAAAATCATTAAAAATAATGCTAGTGCTAAATGAAGTATTTATTGATCAATATGCCCAAGTCAAGCTGTCATGCACATGGTAAAATCTGTTTGATAGATGGGTGATAACCAGGCAAGCTACACTGATAAGAAAATTAAAAAATTTTACAAAAGGGCTATATACGCCTAGTAACAATATGAAAAGTGTGTTGTGAATAGGTAAAAACAAATAGACGCCCTGTAGATGAGAGTGAATATGCGAAGAACAGTTAAAAGGTATTAAAAAATAAACTGTGTGCATAAACAATGGAGGAACGGACGGAATATTGTGTGTAGCAGGGACAGAAAATGACTGTTGTATCTGCACCAATATATACGTCGATAAGTCTAGTGTTAAGTGACAGACTGTCCTAGTGCAGTGCTCAACGAACAATAGACAGTGTATAAAAACAGTAGTTATTGATCCGTTCGGAGTCGAGTTAAACGAACATCGCTCGACGGGGACATTTAGTATGTGTGTTACGAAACATTTTCACGTGTTGAAAGACGCTCTGGCAGTGTACCAACCGTGGAGTGAGTGAAAATGTGTAGTACAATGTGCGTGTGACGAACCTTGAATACCAGTGTCACAATGCCACAAGAAACCTGTTATCACGCCAAACCATCCTGTGCATACCAGTGAAGCGACGGCTTACTGAACAATAAACGCTTTTAACAAGTTGCATCTTCTTCCACAGCTAGTAATCTGTGTCCTTAAAGACAGTACACCGTTGTGGAATGTTTGTTTCATGCGCTACAACGGGGAGCCATGCGGAGAAGCCGAGACGAGTGCCGTGCCGCCAGCCAGCTGGTCGCGGTAAACCACTGCCACTCGCCGACATCGGCGAATGGTTCGCCGCGGTTCGCGACTGCTTGGGCGCCACGTCAGCACGACGTCGCTGTTACTGAGAGCCGGTCGTCGAACCCAGCGGCCGTCGGCACGCGGCGTTCCAGACGACGCGACTCAACAATTGCTTCGCGCCGCCAGCTCCGTACAACATTGTTGTCATTCAAATGAACTACCAAATATGTGTTTAATGCACTAACATGAATAGGGTTTAGTGGACACGAAATGACGTGACAAACATTTGTTTTTTTTTCTTGAGTTATTCAATACGGACTCAAAGTATTCATTGGTTCAGTGATATATAGATATAATATGTTTTCGTCATGTTAATGAAGTATACTCGCATGAATGCTGGACATTTTAAACCAATTGTCGTGAGCAAATGCAAGGACGATTCATGATACTACTGTAAAAATGTGTAACAAGTGACTTTCATTACAATCTAAAACACAAATATTATATGGGTAACAAAGAGACTAAAGGTTTAACATGCTCTCACAAATAGCCTTTGTTATATGTGAACATTGGATAGAATCTGAACTTTTTGTGATCAAACTGGGTATTAAAACAAACCAGACGAGATGACCATGGCTCCGGCGCAGTTTTCCCAGGTTTTCTGATCGCACGTAGCCCGAATGGGGGAGCCAAATAAATGTAATGACCCTGGGACTAGGTTGACGGTCACCTCGCAAAGTGAAAGAACAGTATAAAAAGTGTAATTAAACCTACAGTGTAAAAGAACTAAGAAGTGTAAAGTGAATGATCCAACCAAGGTAACAGACAATAACCAAACAGACGTTAGTGGCAGCATACTGCCGAACATTTCCAACGTTAGTCAATTGCTGCCAGGGGGCATTGTAACGTCTAGAGAAACAAAAACAATAGATTATGTAGTAATTAGAGAATTAGATGTACCATATTGTGTCATTGTATAAAACTTCGTATTTATTTTATTATTTATTTTGAGAATATCTGCGTCGGCGAGTAATAAAACCGACACAGAAGATAAATGTTAAACAGAGATTAAAATAAGTCACTAGTATATAATACGTGACGAATAGCAATTTCTTTGTCTTCTTCATCTGGGAGTCGAACGAATAAGATATCCTGTGTCGTAGTAGCGAACGCTAGTGTAGCATTCTTTTGTCGAGACTAAGCAATGTACGCCATTACGTGTGAATTCACATAGGTCTGTAATCACTGAGATATTTAAAGGTTTTAATAGAGTTGTTTAAATGAAAACTTGTATGATTTATTGTTAAGCTTGCTTGCATATTATCCCATCCTGTTGAGACATTTTTCAGTTATAAAAATATTATCTGTGGTGCTGAGCTGCGTGGAGAACGAAGAGCCGCTGCCGCGGCGTATTTAAACGACTTACAATATAGTCGAGCATACCGCAAGAAAGCGGTAAAATAATAGTAAAATAATATTATTTCTTTTAGCTCCCAGACTGGCACTGAAGATCAGCAGATTTTATGATGTGTTGCAGATTGACGCGGGCTGCTGATAGGATATAATTTACAGTGCAAATAATTTAATGTACCTTCAGGATCTGATAGGAATCTTGCTGTGCTCCGTTCTGATCTGGCAAACTTTATAGTGACAACGTATTTTTTTAATGAGAGTCTCATGTTCTGGGGCTAGTCGTGGTATGAAATGGCATTTTAACGAGAAATAAAATCCACTGCGAACTTGTGTTTTTGAACGATCACATGGACTGTAACACCAGTGCTCATAACAAAGTAATTTCAACTTTTAATCACTATGAAGTAGGGAGGATTATTGATTCTTAGCATGAGTTGCAGTTACGAAAAATCGTTCCTTAAATTGTAGGCCAGATCCAGAACAATAAGACTTCGATATATACATTTTATTCCGCTAAAGGGTAATGATGATAAAGAAAAGCAAAGCACAGCATTGCTAAAAGTATTTCACTCGGCTCTTTTCGTATATATGCAATAATAATAAACAAAAACGTGAAAACAGTAAGAAGAGTCAGTCTTCTAGTACTTGAGTCGGCATTGTACCTTTTTTATTTAATTCCGATGCAATTTCTGTGTTTCATCGTCAATAAGAAGGTCAGGGGGATACAGTAAAACAGAAGTGAAGCAACGGAATCTATAACTAGTGTCACAGGAATGGTTCAAAACATAGACAGGAAGAAGAGTCAGTTTTCTTGTACTTATGTCGGCATTGTGCCTTTTCTATTTAATTCCAATTCAATTTCTGTGTTTCGTCGACAATAAGAAAGTCCAAGGGATACAGTAAAACTGAATTGAAGCATCGGAATCCAAAACCGGTCCCACAGGAAAGGTTTAAAACATAGACAGTAATATGAGCCAGACTTCTTGTACTTGAGTCGGCATTGTGCGTTTTGTATTTAATTCCGATGCAAATTCTGTGTATCATCATCAATTAGACGGTCAGAGGGATACAGTAAAACTGAAGTGAAGCATCGAAATTTATAACTTGTGTCACAGGAATGGTTCAAACCATAGACAGTAAGAAGAGTCAGTCTTATTGTACTTAAGTCGGCATTGGGCCTTTTGTATTTAATTCTGATGCAATTTCTGTGTTTCGTCGTCAATAAGAAGGTCCAAGGGAGACAGTAAACATGAAGTGAAGCATCGGAATCTAAAACCGGTCTCACAGAAAAGGTTCAAAACATAGACAGTAAGAAGAGCCAGACTTCTTGTACCTGAGTCGGCATTGTGCCTTTTGTATTTAATTCCCATGCAATCTCTGTGTTTCATCGTCAATAAGACGGTCAGAGGGATACAGTAAACCTGAAGTGAAGCATCGGAATCTATAACTAGTGTCACAGGAATGGTTCAAAACATAGACAGTAGGAAGAGTCAGTCTTCTTGTAGTTAAGTCGTCATTTTGCCTTTTGTATATAATTCCGATGCAATTTCTGTGTTTCATCGTCAATAAGAAGGTCAGCTGGATACAGTAAACCTGAAGTGAAGCATCGGAATCTATAACAAGTGTCACAGGAATGGTTCAAAACATAGACAGTAAGAAGAGTCGGTCCTCTTGTACTTAAGTCGGCATTGTGCCTTTTGTATATAATTCCGATGCAATATCTGTGTTTCATCGTCAATAAGAAGGTCAGAGGGATACAGTAAACCTGAAGTGAAGCATAGGAATCTATAGCAAGTGTCACAGGAATGGGTCAAAGCATAGACAGTAAGAAGAGCCAGTCTTCTTGTACTTGAGTCGGCATTGTGCCTTTTGTAATTAATTCCGATGCAATTTCTGTGTTTCATCGTCAATAAGAAGGTCAGAGGGATACAGTAAACTAGAAGTGAAGCATCGGAATCTATTACTAGTGTCACAGGAATGGTTCAAAACATAGACAGTAAGAAGAGTCAGTCTTTATGTACTTAAGTCGGCATTGTGCATTTTGTATTTAATTCCGATGCACTTTCTGTGTTTCATCGACAATAAGAAGTCAGAGGGATACAGTAAACCTGAAGTGAAGCATCGGAATCTATAACTAGTGTCACAGGAATGGTTCAAAACATTGAGAGTAAGAAGAGTCAGTCTTTGTGTACTTAAGTCGGCATTCTGCCTTTTATATTTAATTCCGTTGCAAATTCTGTGTTTCATTGTCAGTAAGAAGATCAGAGGGATACAGTAAACCTGAAGTGAAGCATCGGAATCTATAACTAGTGTCACAGGAATGGTAGAAAACATTGACAGTAAGAAGAGTCAGTCTTCTTGTACTTAAGTCGGCATTGTGCCTTTTGTATTTAATTAAGATGCAATTTCTGTGTTTCATCGTCAATAAGGAGGTCAGAGGAATGCAGAAAACCTGAAGTGAAGCATCGGAATCTAAAACTAGTGTCACAGGAATGGTTCAAAACATAGACAGAAGGAAGAGTCAGTCTTCTTGTACTTAAGTCGGCATTGTGAATTTTGTATTTAATTCCGATGCAATTTCTGTGTTTCATCGTCAATAGGAAGGTCAGAGGGATACAGTAAAACTGAAGTGAAGCATCGGAATCTATAATTAGTGTCACAGGAATGGTTCAAAACATAGACAGTAAGAAGAGTCAGTCTTCTTGTACTTAAGTCAGCATTGTACCTTTTGTATTTAATTCCGATGCAATTTCTGTGCTTCATCGTCAATAAGAAGGACAGCTGGATACAGTAAACCTGAAGTGAAGCATCGGAATCTATAACTAGTGTCACAGGAATGGTTCAAAACATAGACAGTAAGAAGAGCCAGTCTTCTTGTACTTGAGTCAGCATTGTGCCTTTTGTATTTAATTCCGATGAATTTTCTGTGTTTGATCGTCAATAAGAAGGTCAGAGGGATACAGTAAAACTGAAGTGAAGCATCGAAATTTATAACTGGTGTCACAGGAATGGTTCGAAACATAGACAGTAAGAAGAGTCAGTCTTATTGTACTTAAGTCGGCATTGTGCCTTTTGTATTTAATTCCGATGCAATTTCTGTGTTTCGTCGTCAATAAGAAGGTCCAAGGGAGACAGTAAACCTGAAGTGAAGCATCGGAATCTAAAACCGGTCTCACAGAAAAGGTTCAAAACATAGACTGTAAGAAGAGCCAGACTTCTTGTACCTGAGCCGGCATTGTGCCTTTTGTATTTAATTCCCATGCAATCTCTGTGTTTCATCGTCAATAAGAAGGTCAGAGGGATACAGTAAACCTGAAGTGAAGCATCGGAATCTATAACAAGTGTCACAGGAATGGTTCAAAACATAGACAGTAGGAAGAGTCAGTCTTCTTGTAGTTAAGTCGTCATTTTGCCTTTTGTAAATAATTCCGATGCAATTTCTGTGTTTCATCGTCAATATCAAGGTCAGCTGGATACAGTACACCTGAAGTGAAGCATCGGAATCTATAACAAGTGTCACAGGAATGGTTCAAAACATAGACAGTAAGAAGTGTCGGTCTTCTTGTACTTAAGTCGGCATTGTGCCTTTTGTATATAATTCCGATGCAATATCTGTGTTTCATCGTCAATAAGAAGGTCAGAGGGATACAGTAAACCTGAAGTGAAGCATAGGAATCTATAGCTAGTGTCACAGGAATGGGTCAAAGCATAGACAGTAAGAAGAGCCAGTCTTCATGTACTTGAGTCGGCATTGTGCCTTTTGTAATTAATTCGGATGCAATTTCTGTGTTTCATCGTCAATAAGAAGGTCAGAGGGATACAGTAAACCAGACGTGAAGCATCGGAATCTATTACTAGTGTCACAGGAATGGTTCAAAACATAGACAGTAAGAAGAGTCACTTTTGTTGTACTTAAGTCGGCATTGTGCCTTTTGTATTTAATTCCGATGCAATTTTTGTGTTTCATCGACAATAAGAACGTCAGAGGGATACAGTAAACCTGAAGTGAAGCATCGGAATCTATAACTAGTGTCAGAGGAATGGTTCAAAGCATTGAGAGTAAGAAGAGTCAGTCTTTGTGTACTTAAGTCGGCATTGTGCATTTTATATTTAATTCCGATGCAAATTCTGTGTTTCATTGTCAATAAGAAGATCAGAGGGATACAGTAAACCTGAAGTGAAGCATCGGAATCTATAACTAGTGTCACAGGAATGGTAGAAAACATTGACTGTAAGAAGAGTCAGTCTTCTTGTACTTAAGTCGGCATTGTGCCTTTTGTATTTAATTAAGATGCAATTTCTGTGTTTCATCGTCAATAAGGAGGTCAGAGGAATGCAGATAACCTGAAGTGAAGCATCGGAATCTAAAACTAGTGTCACAGGAATGGTTCAAAACATAGACAGTAGGAAGAGTCAGTCTTCTTGTACTTAAGTCGGCATTGTGAATTTTGTATTTAATTCCGATGCAATTTCTGTGTTTCATCGTCAATAGGAAGGTCAGAGGGATACAGTAAAACTGAAGTGAAGCATCGGAATCTATAACTAGTGTCACAGGAATGGTTCAAATCATAGACAGTAAGAAGAGTCAGTCTTCTTGTACTTAAGTCAGCATTGTACCTTCTGTATTTAATTCCGATACAATTTCTGTGCTTCATCGTCAATAAGAAGGACAGCTGGATACAGAAAACCTGAAGTGAAGAATCGGAATCTATAACTAGTGTCACAGGAATGGTTCAAAACATAGACAGTAAGAAGAGCCAGTCTTCTTGTACTTGAGTCGGCATTGTGCTTTTGTATTTAATTCCGATGAATTTTCTGTGTTTGATCGTCAATAAGAAGGTCCGAGGGTTACAGTGAACCTGAAGTGAAGCATCGGAATCTATTACTAGTGTCACAGGAATGGTTCAAATCTTAGACAGTAAGAAGAGTCAGTCTTCTTCTACTTACGTCTGCATTGTGCCTTTTGTATTTAATTAAGATGCAATTTCTTTGATTTGTCGTCAATAAGAAGGTCAGAGGCATACAGTAAACCTGAAGTGAAGCATCGGATTCTATAACTAGTGTCACAGGAATGGTTCAAAACATAGACACTAAGAAGAGTCAGTTTTCTTGTACTTAAGTTGGCATTGGGCCTTTTGAATATAATTACGATGCAATTTCTGTGTTTCTTCGTCAATAAGAAGGTCAGAGGGATACGGTAAACCTGAAGTGCAGCATCGGAATCCATAACTAGTGTCACAGGAATGGTTCAAACATAGACAGTAAGAAGGGTCAGTCTTCTTATACTTAAGTCAGCATTGTGCCTTTTGTATTTAATTCCGATGCAATATCTGTGTTTCTTCGTCAATAAGAAGGTCAGAGGGATACAGTAAACCTGAAGTGAAGCATCGGAATCTATAACTAGCGTCACAGGAATGGTTCAAAACATAGACAGTAAGAAGAGCCAGTCTTCTTGTACTTGAGTCGGCATTGTGCCTTTTGTATTTAATTCCGATGAATTTACTGTGTTTGATCGTCAATAAGAAGGTCAGAGGGATACAGTAAAACTGCAGTGAAGCATCAAAATTTATAACTGGTGTCACAGGAATGGTTCAAAACATAGACAGTAAGAAGAGTCAGTCTTATTGTACTTAAGTCGGCATTGTGCCTTTTGTATTTAATTCCGATGCAATTTCTGTGTTTCGTCGTCAATAAGAAGGTCCAAAGGAGACAGTAAACCTGAAGTGAAGCATCGGAATCTAAAACCGGTCTCACAGAAAAGGTTCAAAACATAGACCGTAAGAAGAGCCAGACTTCTTGTGCCTGAGTCGGCATTGTGCCTTTTGTATTTAATTCCCATGCAATCTCTGTGTTTCATCGTCAATAAGACGGTCAGAGGGATACAGTAAACCTGAAGTGACGCATCGGATTCTATAACTAGTGTCACAGGAATGGTTCAAAACATAGACACTAAGAAGAGTCAGTTTTCTTGTACTTAAGTTGGCATTGGGCCTTTTGAATATAATTACGATGCAATTTCTGTGTTTCTTCGTCAATAAGAAGGTCAGAGGGATACAGTAAACCTGAAGGGACGCATCAGAATCTATAACTAGTGTCACAGAAATGGTTCATAACATAAACAGTAAGAAGAGCCAGTTTTCTTTTACTTGGGTCGGCATTGTGCATTTGTATCTAATTCGGATGCAACTTCTGTGTCTCATCGTCAATAAGAGCGTCAGAAAGATACAGTAAACCTGAAGTGCAGCATCGGAATCTATTACTAGTGTCACAGGAATGGTTCAAAACATAGACAGTAGGAAGAGACAATCTTCTTGTACTTAAGTCGGCATTGTGCCTTTTGTATTTAATTCCGATGCAATTTGTGTGTTTCATCGTCAATAAGAAGGTCAGAGGGATACGGTAAACCTGAAGTGCAGCATCGGAATCCATAACTAGTGTCACAGGAATGGTTCAAACATAGACAGTAAGAAGGGTCTGTCTTCTTATACTTAAGTCAGCATTGTGCCTTTTGTATTTAATTCCGATACAATATCTGTGTTTCTTCGTCAATAAGAAGGTCAGAGGGATACAGTAAACCTGAAGTGAAGCATCGGAATCTATAACCAGTGTCACAGAAATGGTTCAAAACATAGACAGTAAGTAGAGCCAGCCTTCTTGTACTTGAGTCGGCATTGTGCCTTTTGTATTTAATTCCGATGCAATTTCTGTGTTTCATCGTCAATAAGTAGCTCAGAGGGATACAGTAAACCTGAAGTGAAGCATCGGAATCTATAACTAGTGTCACAGCAATGGTTCAAAGCATAAACAGTAAGAAGAGTCAGTTTTTCTTGTACTTAGGTTGGCATTGTGCCTTTTGTATTTAATTCCGATGCAATTTCTGTGTTTCATCGTCAATAAGAAGGTCAGAGGGATACAGCAAGCCTGAAGTAAAGCATCGGAATCTATAACTAGTGTCACAGGAATGGTTCAAACCATAGACAGTAAGATGAGTTAGTGTTCTTGTACTGAAGTCGGCATTGTGCCTTTTGTATTTAATTAAGACGCAATTTCTGTGTTTCATCGACAATAAGAAGGTCAGAGGGATACAGTAAACTTGAAGTGAAGTATCGGAATCTGTAACTAGTGTCACAGGAATGGTTCAAAACATAGACAGTAAGAGGAGTCATTCTTCTTGTACTTAAGTCTTCAGTGTGCCTTTTGTATATAATTCCGATGCAATTTCTGTGCTTCATCGTCAATAAGAAGGTCAGCTGGATACAGTAAACCTGAAGTGAAGCATCGGAATCTATAACTAGTGTCACAGGAATGGTTCGAAACATCGACAGTAAGAAGACTCATTCTTCTTGTACTTAAGTCGGCATTGTGCATTTTGTATTTAATTCCGAAGCAATTTACGTGTTTCATCGTCAATAAGAAGGTCAGAGGGATACAGTAAACCTGAAGTGAAGCATCGGAATCTATTACTAGTGTCACAGGAATGGTTCAAAACATATGCATTAAGAAGTGTCAGTCTTCTTGTACTTGAGTCGGCATTGTGCCTTTTGTATTTAATTCCGATGCAATTTCTGTGTGTCATCACCAATAAGAAGTTCAGAGGGATACAGTAAACCTGAAGTGAAGCATCGGAATCGATAACTAGTGTCACAGGAATGGTTCGAAACATCGACAGTAAGAAGATTCATTCTTCTTGTACTTAAGTCGGCATTGTGCATTTTGTATTTAATTCCGATGCAATTTACGTGTTTCATCGTCAATAAGAAGGTCAGAGGGATACAGTAAACCTGAAGTGAAGCATCGGAATCTATAACTAGTGTCACAGGAATGGTTCAAAACATAGACAGTAAGAAGAGCCAGTCTTCTTGTACTTGAGTCGGCATTGTGCCTTTTGTATTTAATTCCGATGCAATTTATGTGTTTCTTCCTCAATAAGAAGGTCAGGGGGATACAGTAAACCTAGAGTGAAGAATCGGAATCTATAACTAGTGTCACGGGAATGGTTCAAAACATAGACAGTAAGAAGAGCCAGTCATCTTGTACTTGGGGCGGCATTGTGCCTTTTGTATTTAATTCGGATGCAATTTCAGTATTTCATCGTCAATACGAAGTACAGAGGGATACAGTAAACCTGAAGTGAAGCATCAGAATCTATAACTAGTGTCACAGGAATGGTTCAAAACGTAGACAGTAAGAAGAGTCAATCTTCCTGTACTTAAGTCGGCATTGTGCCTTTTGTATTTAATTAAGATGCAATTTCTGTGTTTCATCGTCAATAAAAAGGTGAAAGGGATACAGTAAACCTGAAGTGAAGCATCGGAATCTATAACTAGTGTCACAGGAATGATTCAAAACATAGACAGTAAGAAGAGTCAGTCTTCTTGTACTTATGTCGGCATTGTGGCTTTTGTATATAATTCCGATGCAATTTCTGTGTTTCATCGTCAATAAGAAGCTCAGACTGATACAGTAAACCTGAAGTGAAGCACCGGAATCTATAACCAGTGTCACAGGAATGGTTCAAAACATAGTCAGTAAGAAGAGTCAGTTATCTTGTACTTAAGTCAGCATTGTGCCTTTTGTATTTAATTCCGATGCAAATTCTGTGTTTCATCGTCACTAAGAAAGTCAGAGGGACACAGTAAACCTGAAGTGAAGCATCGGAATCTATAACTAGTGTCATAGGAATGGTTCAAACCATAGACAGTAAGAAAAGTTAGTCTTTTTGTACTTAAACCGGCATTGTGCCTTTTGTATTTAATTCCGATGCCATTTCTGTGTTTCATCGTCAATACGAAGGTCAGAGGGATACAGTAAACCTGAAGTGAAGCATCGGAATCTATAACTAGTGTCACAAGAATAGTTCAAAGCATAGATAGTAAGAAGGGTCAGTCTTCTTATACTTAAGTCAGCATTGTGCCTCTTGTATTTAATTCCGATGCAATATCTGTGTTTCTTCGTCAATAAGAAGGTCAGAGGGATACAGTAAACCTGAAGTGAAGCATCGGAATCTATAACCAGTGTCACAGAAATGGTTCAAATCATAGACAGTAAGAAGAGCCAGCCTTCTTGTACTTAAGTCGGCATTGTGCCCTTTGTATTTAATTCCGATGCAATTTCTGTGTTTCATCGTCAATAAGTAGGTCAGAGGGTTACAGTAAACCTGAAGTGAAGCATCGTAATCTATAACTAGTGTCACAGGAATGGTTCAAACATAGACAGTAAGAAGAGTAGTCTTCTTGTACATAAGTCGGCATTGTGCCTTTTGTATTTAATTCCGATGCAATTTACGTGTTTCATCGTCAATAAGAAGGTCAGAAACACCGCCGCAAGCCGGTCCCAAGCCCGGGCCCATCTAAAAACAAGAGGATGGGGAAGTGTGGAGGGGGAGGAGTAACAACCTCGTAAAACAACCAGGGTCCGTCCGGCTCCAGACGGTAGCACCCTGTCATAGGGCCCCTGCCTAGGGTTACTAGGTGAAACCCAGCCAACGGTCTCAATGGCGGAAGAGGAACAATTTCCCAACGGCAGAGAGAGCGGAAGAGCTAACTCCAGGGCTTACTACCTTGGTTTTAATTTCGGATTCGGGGCAACCCGATCCCCCAATTTATTATCCAACAATTACTGCAAAGCATGATTGGAACGTCGTCAAAGATAGACACTACTCCAAGAGGTAGACCGAATGGCAAATCCTCCGTTGTTCGTAGAAACAATGCAAAGGGGTCAAAGGATTTTGGAGGACCCCAACCAACATGTATGCAGCCCTCAACACTGAAATTTAAGAAAGCAACTATGTTTGCAACCCTAAATGTAAACTCTCTAATTAAAGTAGGAAAATTGAAATTATTGATTGAAAAGCTGAACCAGAAAGAAATTTTAATATGTGCATTACAAGAAACAAGGTTTTTAGATGGAACTGCTTTAGATTTTGAAAACTATCGTTTATTTAAAGGAAAACCAGGTAAAATCTTAATGAAACAAATGCCATACCTGGGAACAGCATTTCTGGTACATCACTCAATTTTAGATTCAGTTACTAACTTCTACTCGAGTTCTGAGAGACTATCCATTCTTGAGATTAAATGTAAAAACAAAGGATACTCTATAATCAACTGCCATGCACCCATAAACCAGGACAACAAAAATAACCCGGAGAAAGTTGAAGAATTTTGGGAGATACTTGAAATGGAACTGGATAGATGCTCAAAGAAGAACATAAAAATGTTAGTAGGCGATTTTAACGCACAAATAGGAAGGGAGAAAAAATACCATGGAACAGTAGGCCTCTTCCCAGGTCACAAAAGAACTTCAAAAAATGGAGAAAGGCTTATAGAGGTATGTAGGCATTTCAACTTGAAAATAATGACAACACATTTCAAAAAGCTGAGCCGAAAAACTAAAACATGGAGATCACCAAATCCACTTCTCGGAGAATTCCAAATTGACCATGTGGCTATCTCACTTCATTGTCAAGAAGAAATTCAAAACACTAAAGTGCTGAAAAGCCTTGATGTTGATTCAGACCACTATTTGACTACGATTAAATTCAGACCACTCCCATTTCGAAAAGAGAAGAAAATCTCTTACAAAATTCCAAAATATAACACAGAAACGTTAAAAAATGAAGAAATTAAACAACGGTTTCAAAGAGCATTGCACAAAGGTAGCGATGGCATATCCACAATAAATAAGGAAGCGGGATGGGAGGAGATCAAAAACGAAATAGTTGAAATAGCAAAAGAAAATTGTCTCGTGAAAAGAGTAAGAAGACATCCATGGTGGGACAATGAATGTGATGAGAACCTGGAGAAGAGACAGAAATTGTGGCAGAAATGGAACTCCACAAAAGATCCTCAAGATCTTGACAATTTTAAAATCCAGAGAAGAGAAACAGCTAAGCTTTTCCGTAATAAAAAAAGAAGACAATTTCAGGATAACCTAGAACAGATTGAGGAAGACTTTAAAAGAAATAATTCTAGAGATTTCTACAAAACTTTTAGAAAACAGCTAACCAAATACCAATCCCCAAATTTATGTTTTAAAGATGAAGAGAACAAGCTAGGTTTGACAAACAAGACTAATTGTGAAATATTAGCAAAATATTTCGAGAATCTACTAAATTGTGAACCACCCAAAGATAAAATGAGTTTTGAAAACCACCGAAATACTAATACCGAGTCAAAACCTCCAGACGCTGAAGAAATAAAACACATAATACACAGTCTAAAAAACAATAAAGCCCCAGGTGAAGACTCCATAGTACCAGAAATCCTAAAAATAATGGATACCAACCTCCCACAAGTTTTGGAACATATGTTTAAGAAGATCTGGGACGAAGAAAGAATTCCTGAAGACTGGCAGTGTGTCCTGATACACCCACTCCACAAAAAGGGGGATAAGATGAATGTTAATAATTATAGAGGGATCTCGCTACTACCAGTAGGATACAAAATTTTGTCAAGGAAATTACTTCAAATCGTGGAGCCAGTTCTGGATAAAAAAATTGGTGAATATCAAGCAGGTTTTAGACAAGGTACATCCTGTGTTGAACAAATATTTAACCTGAAAACACTAATTCGTTACAGAATCTCAAGAGGCCAGAGATTTGCAATAGTATTTGTAGATTTCAAAAAAGCATACGACTCGGTAGATAGAGAAACATTACTGAAAGTATTGGAAGAATTTGGGGTCGATACGAAAACAATTCAAATTATCAAACAGACGCTAACAAACAGTAAGGCCAAAGTTAAATTTATGGGTGAAATTTCAAGGAAGTTCGAAATTAAAACAGGTGTTAGACAAGGTGATGGTTTATCCCCAATCCTCTTCAACTGCGTACTGGAAAAGATATTCAGAATATGGAAAGAAGAACTCAAAGGCACCAAGAATGACATCAGAATTGGAACAAAAAAAGAAAAAATAGAAATGGACTGTTTAGCTCTTGCAGACGATCTGGCAATAATTAAAGAAAACGAAGAAATAGCTCAGAACTACCTGGAGAAACTACAAGAAGTTTCGGCCAGAGCTGGACTGCAGATTTCATTTGAAAAAACCGTGTATATGTCTAATCATAGAAATAACAAGAAAAATCTTATTACTAAATACGGCAATATTAAGAGAGTCGAAAAATTTAAGTATTTAGGTGAAATAATTCAAGTGAATGGTTTAGACAAGAGTGCAAACCAGGCGAGAGCAAGGAAAATGGAATTTGCTTTTCAAAAAACCAAAGACATATATAACAAAAAAAACATTTCGATTCAAGCTAAATTAAGACATTATAAAACTGTCATTAGACCAGAATGCCTGTATGCATCGGAGTGCCTAACTCTTAACAAAAAGGGGGAAATAGAAAACATGGAAAAGAAAGAAAGGAAAATTTTGAGAAAAATATTAGGACCGAGAAAGATTGGAGAAGAGTACAAGCTAAAGCGTAATAAGGAAATATACAAAACTATTGAGAAAGTGAGTGAGGCGATGCGTAAACGCAGACTAACGTTTTATGGTCACCTGTCGAGGATGGATGGAAACAGACTAACAAGAAAAGTGTTTGAACATAGTAACAGGAACGAAAAAACCAACAATAAATGGATACAGATGGTGAAAATGGATTTGGCCTATTTTAATGTCACCCGTGAGTCAATCAGGGACAGGGAAAAGTTTAGACAAATAGTGAACGAAATTAAGTGTTTTCCAGAAGAAACGAAACTAAAGAATAATAACAGGAAATGGTCGGAAGAGCGGAGGAGGAACCACTCGAAAAAGATGAGGAAATATTGGGAAGAGAGAAAAAAAGATCAAAATGCCGGGCAAGTGAATTGTTGAACGTGGTCCAAAGATGGCCGAAATCGAAAGAAGAAGAAGAAGAAGGTCAGAGGGATACAGTAAACCTGAAGTGAAGCATCGGAATCCATAACTAGTGTAACAGCAATGGTTCAAAACATGGTAGTATGAAGAGTCAGTTTACTTGTACTTAAGTCGGCATTGTGCCTTTTGTATTTAATTCCGATGCAATTTCTTTGTTTCATCGTCAATAAGAAGGTCACAGGGATACAGTACCTGAAATGAAGCATCGGAATCTATAACTAGTGTCACAGGAATGAATGGAAGATAAACAGTAAGAAGAGTCAGTTTTCTTCAACTTAGGTCGGCATTGTGCCTTTTGTATTTAATTCCGATGCAATTTCTGTGTTTCATCGTCAACAAGAAGGTCAGAGGGATACAGTAAACCTGAAGTGAAGCATCGTAATTTATAGCTAGTGTCACAGGATTGGTTCAAAACATAGACAGTAAGAAGAGTCAGTCTTCTTGTGCTTAAGTCGGCATTGTGCCTTTTGTATTTAATTCCGATGCACTTTACGTGTTTCTTCGTCAATAAGTAGGTCAGAGGGATACAGAAAACCTGAAGTGAAGCATCGGAATCTATAACTAGTGTCACAGGAATGGTTCAAACCATAGACAGTAAGATGAGTTAGTGTTCTTGTACTGAAGTCGGCATTGTACCGTTTGTACTTAATTAAGATGCAATTTCTGTGTTTCATCGACAATAAGAAGGTCAGAGGGATACAGTAAACCTGAAGTGAAGCATAGAAATCTTTAACTAGTGTCACAGGAATGGTTCAAACCATAGAGAGTGAGATGAGTTAGTGTTCTTGTACTGAAGTCGGCATTGTGCCTTTTGTACTTAATTAAATGCAATTTCTGTGTTTCATCGACAGTAAGAAGGTCAGAGGGATACAGTAAACCTGAAGTGAAGCATCGGAATCTATAACTAGTGTCACAGGAATGGTTCAAAACATAGACAGTAAGAAGAGTCAGTTTTCTTGTACTTAAGTCGGCATTGGGCTTTTTGAATATAATTACGATGCAATATCTGTGTTTCTTCGTCAATAAGAAGGTCTGAGGGTACCAGTAAACCAGAAGGGAAGCATCGGAATCTATAACTAGTGTCACTGACATGGTTCAAAACATAGACAGTAAGAAGAGCCAGTCTTCTTGTACTTGAGTCGGCATTGTGCCTTTTTATTTAATTCCGATTCAATTTATGTGTTTCTTCGTCAATAAGAAGGTCAGAGGGATACAGTAAACCTGAAGTGAAGCATCGGAATCTATAACTAGTGTCACAGGAATGGTTCAAAACATAGACAGTAAGAAGAGCCAGTCTTCTTGTACTTGGGTCGGCATTGTGCCTTTTGTATTTCATTCGGATGCAACTTCTGTGTTTCATCGTCAATAAGAGCGTCAGAGGGATACAGTAAACCTGAAGTGAAGCATCGGAATCTATAACTAGTGTCACAGGAATGGCTCAAAACATAGACAGTAGGAAGAGTCAGTCTTCTTGTACTTAAGTCGGCATTGTGCCTTTTGCATTTAATTAAGATTTAATTTCTGTGTTTCATCGTCAATAATAAGGTCAGAGAGATACAGTAAACCTGAAGTGAAGCATCGGAATCTATAACTAGTGTCACAGGAATGGTTCAAAACATAGACAGTAAGAAGAGTCAGTCTTTTTGTACTTAAGTCGGCATTGTGCCTTTTGTATTTAATTCCGATGCAATTTCTGTGTTTCATCGTCAATAAGAAGGTCAAAGGGATACAGTAAACCTGAAGTGAAGCATCGGAATCTATAGCTAGTGTCACAGAAATGGTTCAAAACATAGAGAGTAAGAAGGGTCAGTCTTCTTGTACTTAAGTCGGCATTGTGCATTTCGTATTTAATTCCGATGCAATATCTGTGTTTCTTCGTCATTAAGAAGGTCAGAGAGATACAGTAAACCTGAAGTGAAGCATCGGAATCTATAACTAGTGTCACAGGAATGCTTCAAAATATAGACAGTAAGAAGACTCATTCTTCTTGTACTTAAGTCGGCATTGTGCCTTTTGTATTTAATTCCGATGCAATTTACGTGTTTCATCGTCAATAAGAAGGTCAGAGGTATACAGTAAACCTGAAGTGAAGCATCGGAATCTATAACTAGTGTCACAGGAATGGTTCAAAACATAGACAGTAAGAAGGGTCAGTTTTCATGTACATAAGTCGGCATTGGGCCTTTTGAATATAATTACGATGCAATTTCTGTGTTTCTTTGTCAATAAGAAGGTCTGAGGGATACAGTAAACCTGAAGGGAAGCATCGGAATCTATAGCTAGTGACACAGAAATGGTTCAAAACATAGACAGTAAGAAGAGCCAGTCTTCTTGTACTTGAGTCTGCATTGTGCCTTTTGTATATACTTCCGATGCAATTTATGTGTCTCTTCGTGAATAAGAAGGTCAGAGGGATACAGTAAACCTGAAGTGAAGCATCGGAATCTATAACTAGTGTCACAGGAATGGTTCAAAACATAGAAAATAAGAAGAGCCAGTCTTCTTGTACTTGGGTCGGCATTGTGCCTTTTGTATTTAATTCGGATGCAACCTCTGTGTTTCATCGTCAATAAGAGCGGCAGAGTGATACAGTAAACCTGAAGTGAAGCACGGAATCTATAACTAGTGTCACAGGAATCGTTCAAAACATAGACAGTAGGAAGAGTCAGTCTTCTTGTACTTAAGTTGGCATTGTGCCTTTTGTATTTAATTAAGATTTAATTTCTGTTTTTCATCGTCAATAATAAGGTCAGTGGGATACAGTAAACCTGAAGTGAAGCATCGGAATCTATAACTAGTGTCACAGGAATGGTTCTAAACGCATTGTGAATTTTGTATTTAATTAAGATGCAATTTCTGTGTTTCATCGTCAATAAGAAGGTGAAAGTGATACAGTAAACCTGAAGTGAAGCATCGGAATCTATAACTAGTGTCACAGGAATGGTTCAAAACATAGACAGTAAGAAGAGTCAGTCTATTTGTACTTAAGTGGGCATTGTGCCTTTTGTATTTAGTTCCGATGCAGTTTCTGTGTTTCATCGTCAATACGAAGGTCAGAGGGATACAGTAAACCTGAAGTGAAGCATCGGAATCTATAATTAGTGTCACAGGAATGGTTCAAAGCATAGACAGTAGGAAGGGTCAGTCTTCTTATACTTAAGTCGGCATTGGGCCTTTTGTATTTAGTTCCGATGCAATATCTGTGTTTCTTCGTCAATAAGAAGGTCAGAGGGATACAGTAAACCTAAAGTGAAGCATCGGAATCCATAAATAGTGACACAGAAATGGTTCAAAACATTGACAGTAAGAAGAGCCAGTCTTCTTGTACTTGAGTCGATATTGTGCCTTTTGTATTTAATTCCGATGCAATTTCTGTGTTTCATCGTCAATAAGAAGGTCAGAGGGATACAGTATACGTGAAGTGAGGCATCGGAATCTATAACTAGTGTCACAGGAATGGTTCAAACCATAGACAGTAAGAAGAGTCAGTTTTCTTGTACTTAAAACGGCATTGTGCCTTTTGTATTTAATTCCGACGCAATTTCTGTGTTTCATCGTCAATATGAAGGTCACAGGGATACAGTAAACCTGAAATGAAGCATCGGAATCCATAACTACTGTCACAGGAATGGTTCAAACATAATCAGTAAAAAGAGTCAGTTTTCTTGTACTTAGGTCGGCATTGTGCCTTTTGTATTTAATTAAGATGGAATTTCTGTGTTTCATCGTCAATAAAAAGGTGAAAGGGATACAGTAAACCTGAAGTGAAGCATCGGAATCTATAACTAGTGTCACAGGAATGGTTCAAAACATAGACAGTAAGAAGAGTCAGTCTTCTTATACTTAAGTCGGCATTGTGCCTTTTGTATATAATTCCGATGCAATTTCTGTGTTTCATCGTCAATAAGGTCAGCTGGATACAGTTACCTGAAGTGAATCATCGGAAACTATAACTAATGTCACCGGAATGGTGGAAAACATTGACAGTAAGAAGAGTCAGTCTTCTTGCACTTACGTCGGCATTGTGCCTTTTGTATTTAATTCCGATGCAATTTCTGTGTTTCACCGTCAATAAGAGGGTCAGAGGGATACAGTAAAACTGAAGTGAAGCAAGGGAACCTATAACTAGTGTCACAGGAATGGTTCAAATCATAGACAGTAAGAAGAGTCAGTCTTCTTGTACTTAAGTCGGCATTTTGCCTTTTGTATTTAATTCCGATGCAATTTCTGTGCTTCATCGTCAATAAGAAGGTCAGCTGGATACAGTAAACCTGAAGTGTAGCATCGGAATCTATAACTAGTGACACAGGAATGGTTCAAAACATAGACAGTAAGAAGAGCCAGTCTTCTTGTACTTGAGTCGGCATTGTGCCTTTTGTTTTTAATTCCGATGAATTTTCTGTGTTTGATCGTCAATAAGAAGGTCAGAGGGATACAGTAAACCTGAAGTGAAGCATCGGAATCTATAACTGGTGTCACAGGAATGGTTCAAATCATAGACAGTAAGAAGAAGCAGTCTTCTTGTACTTAAGTCGGCATTGTGCCTTTTGTATTTAATTAAGATGGAATTTCTGTGTTTCATCGTCAATAAAAAGGTGAAAGGGATACAGTAAACCTGAAGTGAAGCATCGGAATCTATAACTAGTGTCACAGGAATGGTTCAAAGCATAGACAGTAAGAAGAGTCAGTCTTCTTGTACTTAAGTCGGCATTGTGCCTTTTGTATATAATTCCGATGCAATTTCTGTGTTTCATCGTCAATAAGAAGGTCAGCTGGATACAGTTACCTGAAGTGAATCATCGGAAACTATAACTAATGTCTCCGGAATGGTGGAAAACATTGACAGTAAGAAGAGTCAGTCTTCTTGTACTTAAGTCGGCATTGTGCCTTTTGTATTTAATTAAGATGCAATTTCAGTGTTTCATCGTCAATAAGGAGGTCAGAGGGATACAGAAAACTTGAAGTGAAGCATCGGAATCTAAAACTAGTGTCACAGGAATGGTTCAAATCATAGACATTAGGAAGAGTCAGTCTCCTTGTACTTACGTCGGCATTGTGCATTTTGTATTTAATTCCGTTGCAATTTCTGTGTTTCATCGTCAATAAGAAGGTCACAGGGATACAGTAAAACTGAAGTGAAGCATGGGAACCTATAACTAGTGTCACAGGAATGGTTCAAATCATAGACAGTAAGAAGAGTCAGTCTTCTTGTACTTAAGTCGGCATTTTGCCTTTTGTATTTAATTCCAATGCAATTTCTATGCTTCATCGTCAATAAGAAGGTCAGCTGGATACAGTAAACCTGAAGTGAAGCATCGGAATCTATAACTAGTGTCACAGGAATGGTTCAAACATAGACAGTAAGAAGAGCCAGTCTTCTTGTACTTGAGTCGGCATTGTGCCTTTTGTATTTAATTCCGATGAATTTTCTGTGTTTGATCGTCAATAAGAAGGTCAGAGGGATACAGTAAACCTGAAGTGAAGCATCGGAATCTTTAACTAGTGTCACAGGAAAGGTTCAAAACATTGACAGTAAGAAGAGTCAGTCTTGTTGCACTTAAGTCGGCATTGTGCCTTTTGTATGTAATTCCGATGCAATTTCTGTGTTTCATCGTCAATACGAAGCTCACAGGGATACAATATACCTGAAGTGAAGCATCGGAATCTATAACTAGTGTCTCAGGAAAAGTTCAAAACATAGGCAGTAAGAGGAGTCACTCTTTTTGTACTTAAGTCGGCATTGTGCCTTTTGTATTTAATTCCGATGCAATTTCTGTGTTTCATCGTCAATACGAAAGTCAGAGGGATACAGTAAACCTGAAATGAAGCATCGAAATCTATAACTAGTGTCACAGGAATGGTTCAAAACATAGACAGTAAGAAGGGTCAATCTTCTTGTACTTAAGTCGGCATTGTGCCTTTTGTATTTAATTCCGATGCAATATCTGTGTTTCTTCGTCAATAAGAAGGACAGAGGGATACAGTAAACCTGAAGTGAAGCATCGGTATCTATAACTAGTGTCACAGAAATGGTTCAAAACATATACAGAAAGAAGAGCCAGTCTTCTTGTACTTAAGTCGGCATTGTGCATTTAGTATTTAATTCCGATGCAATTTCTGTGTTTCATCGTCAATAAGAAGGTCAGAGGGATACAATAAACCTGAAGTGAAGCATCGGAATCTATAACTAGTGTCACAGGTATGGTTCAAAACATAGACGGTAAGAAGAGTCAGTGTTCTTGTACTGAAGTCGGCATTGTGGCTATTGTATTTAATTTCGATGAATTTTCTGTGTTTCATCGCCAATAAGAAGGTCCGAGGGATACAGCAAAACTGAAGTGAAACATCGGAATCTATAACTTGTGTCACAGGAATGGTTCAGACCATAGACAGTAAGAAGAGTCAGTGTTCTTGTACTGAAGTCGGCATTGAGCCTTTTGTATTTAATAAAGATGCAATTTCTGTGTTTCATCGTCAATAATAAGGTCAGAGGGATACAGTAAACCTGAAGTGAAGCATCGGAATCTATAAGTAGTGTCACAGGAATAGTTCAAATCATAGACAGTAAGAAAAAGCAGTCTTCTTGTACTTAAGTCGGCATTGTGCCTTTTGTATTTAATTCCGATGCAGTTTCTGTGTTTCATCGTCAATACGAAGGTCCGAGGGATACAGTAAACCTGAAGTGAAGCATCGGAATCTATAATTAGTGTCACAGGAATGGTTCAAAGCATAGACAGTAGGAAGGGTCAGTCTTCTTATACTTAAGTCGGCATTGGGCGTTTTGTATTTAGTTCCGATGCAATATCTGTGTTTCTTCGTCAATAAGAAGGTCAGAGGGATACAGTAAACCTGAAGTGAAGCATCGGAATCCATAAATAGTGACACAGAAATGGTTCAAAACATTGACAGTAAGAAGAGCTAGTCTTCTTGTACTTGAGTCGATATTGTGCCTTTTGTATTTAATTCCGATGCAATTTCTGTGTTTCATCGTCAATAAGAAGGTCAGAGGGATACAGTATACGTGAAGTGAGGCATCGGAATCTATAAGTAGTGTCACAGGAATGGTTCAAACCATAGACAGTAAGAAGAGTCAGTTTTCTTGTACTTAAAACGGCATTGTGACTTTTGTATTTAATTCCGATGCAATTTCTGTGTTTCATCGTCAATATGAAGTCACAGGTATACAGTAAACCTGAAATGAAGCATCGGAATCCATAACTACTGTCACAGGAATGGTTCACACATAATCAGTAAAAAGAGTCAGTATTCTTGTACTTAGGTCGGCGTTGTGCCTTTTGTATTTAATTCCGATGCAATTTCTGTGTTTCATCGACAATAAGATGGTGAGAAGGATACAGTAAACCTGAAGTGAAGCATCGGAATCTATAACTAGTGACACAGGAATGGTTCAAAACATAGACAGTAAGAAGAGCCAGTCTTCTTGTACTTGAGTCGGCATTGTGCCTTTTGTTTTTAATTCCGATGAATTTTCTGTGTTTGATCGTCAATAAGAAGGTCAGAGGGATACAGTAAACCTGAAGTGAAGCATCGGAATCTATAACTGGTGTCACAGGAATGGTTCAAATCATAGACAGTAAGAAGAAGCAGTCTTCTTGTACTTAAGTCGGCATTGTGCCTTTTGTATTTAATTAAGATGGAATTTCTGTGTTTCATCGTCAATAAAAAGGTGAAAGGGATACAGTAAACCTGAAGTGAAGCATCGGAATCTATAACTAGTGTCACAGGAATGGTTCAAAACATAGACAGTAAGAAGAGTCAGTCTTCTTGTACTTAAGTCGGCATTGTGCCTTTTGTATATAATTCCGATGCAATTTCTGTGTTTCATCGTCAATAAGATGGTCAGCTGGATACAGTTACCTGAAGTGAATCATCGGAAACTATAACTAATGTCACCGGAATGGTGGAAAACATTGACAGTAAGAAGAGTCAGTCTTCTTGTACTTAAGTCGGCATTGTGCCTTTTGTATTTAATTAAGATGCAATTTCAGTGTTTCATCGTCAATAAGGAGGTCAGAGGGATACAGAAAGCCTGAAGTGAAGCATCGGAATCTAACACTAGTGTCACAGGAATGGTTCAAATCATAGACATTAGGAAGAGTCAGTCTCCTTGTACTTTCGTCGGCATTGTGCATTTTGTATTTAATTCCGTTGCAATTTCTGTGTTTCATCGTCAATAAGAAGGTCACAGGGATACAGTAAAACTGAAGTGAAGCATGGGAACCTATAACTAGTGTCACAGGAATGGTTTAAATCATAGACAGTAAGAAGAGTCAGTCTTCGTGTACTTAAGTCGGCATTTTGCCTTTTGTATTTAATTCCGATGCAATTACTATGCTTCATCGTCAATAAGAAGGTCAGCTGGATACAGTAAACCTGAAGTGAAGCATCGGAATCTATAACTAGTGTCACAGGAATGGTCCAAACATAGACAGTAAGAAGAGCCAGTCTTCTTGTACTTGAGTCGGCATTGTGCCTTTTGTATTTAATTCCGATGAATTTTCTGTGTTTGATCGTCAATAAGAAGGTCAGAGGGATACAGTAAACCTGAAATGAAGCATCGAAATCTATAACTAGTGTCACAGGAATGGTTCAAAACATAGACAGTAAGAAGGGTCAATCTTCTTGTACTTAAGTCGGCATTGTGCCTTTTGTATTTAATTCCGATGCAATATCTGTGTTTCTTCGTCAATAAGAAGGACAGAGGGATACAGTAAACCTGAAGTGAAGAATCGGTATCTATAACTAGTGTCACAGAAATGGTTCAAAACATATACAGAAAGAAGAGCCAGTCTTCTTGTACTTAAGTCGGCATTGTGCCTTTAGTATTTAATTCAGATGCAATTTCTGTGTTTCATCGTCAATAAGAAGGTGAGAGGGATACAATAAACCTGAAGTGAAGCATCGGAATCTATAACTAGTGTCACAGGTATGGTTCAAAACATAGACAGTAAGAAGAGTCAGTGTTCTTGTACTGAAGTCGGCATTGTGGCTATTGTATTTAATTTCGATGAATTTTCTGTGTTTCATCGTCAATAAGAAGGTCCGAGGGATACAGCAAAACTGAAGTGAAACATCGGAATCTATAACTTGTGTCACAGGAATGGTTCAGACCATAGACAGTAAGAAGAGTCAGTGTTCTTGTACTGAAGTCGGCATTGAGCCTTTTGTATTTAATAAAGATGCAATTTCTGTGTTTCATCGTCAATAATAAGGTCAGAGGGATACAGTAAACCTGAAGTGAAGCATCGGAATCTATAAGTAGTGTCACAGGAATAGTTCAAATCATAGACAGTAAGAAAAAGCAGTCTTCTTGTACTTAAGTCGGCATTGTGCCATTTGTATTTAATTAAGAAGGAATTTCTGTGTTTCATCGTCAATAAAAAGGTGAAAGGGATACAGTAAACTTGAAGTGAAGCATCGGAATCTATTACTAGTGTCACAGGATTGATTCAAATCATAGTCAGTAAGAAGAAACAGTCTTCTTGTACTTAAGTCGGCATTGTGCCTTTTGTATATAATTCTGATGCAATTTCTGTGTTTCATCGTCAATAAGAAGCTCAGAGGAATACAGTAAACCTGAAGTGATGCATCGGAATCTATAACTAGTGTCACAGGAATGGTTCAAAACATAGTCAGTAAGAGGAGTCAGTTTTCATGTACTTATGTCGGCATTGTGCTTTTTGTATGTAATTCGGATGCAATTTCTGTGTTTCATCGTCAATAAGAAGGTCAGAGGGATATAGTAAACCTGAAGTGAAGCATCGGAATCTATAACTAGTGTCACAGGAATGGTTCAAACCATAGACAGTAAGAAGGGTCAGTCTTCTTGTACTTAAGTCAGCATTGTGCCTTTTGTATTTAATTCCGATGCAATATCTGTGTTTCTTCGTCATTAAGAAGGTCAGAGGGATACAGTAAACCTGAAGTGAAGCATCGGAATCTATAACTAGCGTCACAGGAATGGTTCAAAGCATAGACAGTAAGAGGAGTCAGTTTTCTTGTACTTAAGTCGCCATTGTGCCTTTTGTTTTTAATTCCGATGCAATTTCTGTATTTCATCGTCAATAAGAAGGTCACAGGGATACAGTGAACCTGAAGTGAAGCATCGGAATCTATAACTAGTGTCACAGGAATGGTTCAAAGCATAGACAGTAAGAAGAGTCAGTTTTCTTGTACTTATGCTGGCATTGGGTCTTTAGTATAAAATTACGATGCAATTTCTGTGTTTCATCGTCAATAAGAAGGACAGAGGGATCCAGTAAACCTGAAGTGAAGCATAGGAATCCATAACTAGTGTCACAGGATTGGTTCGAAACATAGACAGTAAAAAGAGACAGTCTTCTTGTACTTGAGTCGGCATTGTGCCCTTTGTATTTAATTCCGATACAATTTCTGTGTATCATCGTCAATAAGAAGGTCAGAGGGATACAGTAAAACTGAAGTGAAGCATGGGAACCTATAACTAGTGTCACAGGAATGGTTCAAATCATAGACAGTAAGAAGAGTCAGTCTTCTTGTACTTAAGTCGGCTTTTTACCTTTTGTATTTAATTCCGATGCAATTTCTGCGCTTCATCGTCAATAAGAAGGTCAGCTGGATACAGTAAACCTGAAGTGAAGCATCGGAATCTATAACCAGTGTCACAGGAATGGTTCAAATCATAGACAGTAAGAAGAGCCAGTCTTCTTGTACTTGAGTCGGCATTGTGCATTTTGTATGTAATTCCGAAGAATTTTCTGTGATTTATCGTCAATTAGAAGGTCAGAGGGATACAGTAAACCAGAAGTGAAGCATCGGAATCTATAACTAGTGTCACAGGAATGGTTCAAAACATAGGCAGTAAGAAGAGTCACTCTTTTTGTACATAAGTCGGCATTGTGCATTTTGTATTTAATTCCGATGCAATATCTGTGTTTCTTCGTCAATAAGATGGACAGAGGGATACAGTAAACCTGAAGTGAAGCATCGGAATCTATAACTAGTGTCACAGAAATGGTTCAAAACATATACAGTAAGACGAGGCAGTCTTCTTGTACTTAAGTCGGCATTGTGCCTTTTGTATTTAATTCCGATGCAATTTCTGTGTTTCATTGTCAATAAGAAGGTCAGAGGGATACAGTAAACCTGAAGTGAAGCATCCGAATCTATTACTGGTGTCACAAAAATGGTTCAAAACATAGACCGTAAGAAGAGTTAGTGTTCTTGTACTGAAGTCGGCATTGTGCCTTTTGTATTTTATTTCGATGAATTTTCTGTGTTTGATCGTCATTACGAAGGTCCGAGGGATACAGCAAACATGAAGTGAAGCATCGGTATCTATAACTAGTGTCACAGGAATGGTTCAAACCATAGACAGTAAGAAGAGTCAGTGTTCTTGTACTGAAGTCGGCATTGTGCCTTTTGTATTTAATTAAGATGCAATTTCTGTGTTTCATCGTCATTCAAAAGGTGAAAGGGATAGAGTAAACCTGAAGTGAAGCATCGGAATCTATAGCTAGTGTCACAGGAATGGTTCAAAACATAGACAGTAAGAAGGGTCAGTCTTCTTGCACATAAGTCGGCATTGTGCCTTTTGTATTTAATTCCGATGCAATATCTGTGTTTCTTCGTCATTAAGAAGATCAGAGGGATACAGTAAACCTGAAGTGAAGCATCGGAATGTATAACTAGAGTCACAGGAATTGTTCAAATTATAAACAGTAAGAAGGGTCAGATTCCTTGTACTTAGGTCGGCATTGTGTCATTTGTATTTAATTCCGATTTGATTTACGTGTTTCATCGTCAATAAGACGGTCAGAGGGATACAGTAAACCTGAAGTGAAGCATCGGAATCTATAACTAGTGTCACAGAAATGGTTCAAAACATATCCAGTAAGACGAGGCAGTCTTCTTGTACTTAAGTCGGCATTGTGCCTTTTGTATTTAATTCCGATGCAATATCTGTGTTTCTTCGTCATTAAGAAGATCAGAGGGATACAGTAAACTTGAAGTGAAGCATCGGAATCTATAACTAGTGTCACAGGAATGGTTCAAAGCATAGACAGTAAGAAGAGTCAGTCTTCTTGTACTTAAGTCGGCATTGTGCCTTTTGTATATAATTCCGATGCTATTTCTGTGTTTCATCGTCAATAAGAAGGTCAGCTGGATACAGTCACCTGAAGTGAATCATCGGAATCTATAACTAATGTCACCGAAATGGTAGAAAACATTGACAGTAAGAAGAGTCAGTGTTCTTGTACTAACGTCGGCATTGTGCCTTTTGTATTTAATTCCGATGCATTTCTGTGTTTCATCGTCAATACGAAGGTCAGAGGGATACAGTAAAACTGAAGTGAAGCATGGGAACCTATAACTAGTGTCACAGGAATGGTTCAAATGATAGACAGTAAGAAGAGTCAGTCTTTTTGTACTTAAGTCGGCATTGTGCCTTTTGTATTTAATTCCGATGCAATATCTGTGTTTCTCCGTCAATAAGAAGGCCAGAGGGATACAGTAAACCTGAAGTGAAGCACCGGAATCTATAACTAGTGTCACAGAAATGGTTCAACACATATACAGTAAGAAGAGCCAGTCTTCTTGTACTTAAGTCGGCATTGTGCCGTTTGTATTTAATTCCGATGCAATTTCTGTGTTTCATTGTCAATAAGAAGGTCACAGGGATACAGTAAACCTGAAGTGAAGCATCGGAATCTATAACTAGTGTCACAGGAATGGTTCAAAACATAGACGGTAAGAAGAGTCAGTGTTCTTGTACTGAAGTCGGCATTGTGCCTTTTGTATTTAATTTCGATGAATTTTCTGTGTTTGATCGTCAATAAGAAGGTCCGAGGGATACAGCAAAGCTCAAGTGAAGCATCGGAATCTATAACTAGTGTCACAGGAATGGTTCAAACCATAGACAGTAAGAAGAGTCAGTGTTCTTGTACTGAAGTCGGCATTGAGCCTTTTGTATTGATTTAAGATGCAATTTCTGTGTTTCATCGTCAATAATAGGATCAGAGGGATACAGTAAACCTGAATTGAAGCATCGGAATCTATAAGTAGTGTCACAGGAATGGTTTAAATCATAGGCAGTAAGAAGAAGCAGTCTTCTTGTACTTAAGTCGGCATTGTGCCTTTTTTATTTTATTAAGATGCAATTTCTGTGTTTCATTGTCATTAAAAAGGTGAAAGGGATACAGTAAACCTGAAGCGAAGCATCGCATTCTATAACTAGTGTCACAGGAATGATTCAAACATAGACAGTAAGAAGAGTCAGTCTTCTTGTACTTAAGTCGGCATTGTGTCTTTTGTATTTAATTCCGATGCATTTTCTGTGTTTCATCGTCAATAGGAAGGTCAGAGGGATACAGTAAACCTGAAGTGAAGCATCGGAATCTATAACTAGTGTCACAGGAATGGTTCAAAACATAGACAGTTAAAAGAGTCAGTTTTCTTGTACTTAAGTCGGCATTGTGCCTTTTGTCTTTAATTCCGATGCAGTTTCTGTGTTTCATCGTCAATAAGAACGTCAGAGGGATACAGTAAACCTGAAGTGAAGCATCGGAATCTATAACTAGTGTCACAGGAATGGTACAAATCATAGACAGTAGGAAGAGTCAGTCTTCTTGTACTTAAGTCGGCATTGTGCCTTTTGTATTTAATTCCGATGCAATTTCTGTGTTTCATCGTCAATAAGACGGTCAGAGGGATCCAGTAAACCTGAAGTGAAGCATCGGAATCTATAACTAGTGTCACAGGTATGGTTCAAAGCATAGAAAGTAAGAAGAAGCAGTCTTCTTGTACTTAAGTCGGCATTGTGCCTTTTGTATTTAATTAAGATGCAATATCTGTGTTTCTTCGTCAATAAGACGATCAGAGGGATACTGTAGACCTGAGGTGAAGCATCGGAATCTATAACTAGTGTCACAGGAATGGTTCAAAACATAGACACTAAGAAGAGGCATTCTTCTTGTACTTAGGTCGGCATTGCGCCTTTTGTATTTAATTCCGATGCAATTTACGTGTATCATCGTCAATAAGAAAGTCACAGGGATACAGTAAACCTGAAGTAAAGCATCGGAATCTGTAACTAGTGTCACAGGAATGGTTCAAAACATAAACAGTAAGAAGAGTTAGTTTTCTTGTACGTAGGTCGGCATTGTGCCTTTTGTATTTAATTCCGATGCAATTTCTGTGTCTCATCGTCAATAAGAAGGTCAGGGGGATACAGTAAACCTGAAGTGAAGCATTGGAATCTATAACTAGTGTCCCAGGAATGGTTCAAAACATAGACAGTAAGAAGAGTCAGTTTTCTTGTACTTAAGTCGGCATGTGCCTTTTGTATGTAAGTCCGATGTAATTTCTGTGTTTCATCGTCAATAAGAAGGTCAGAGTGATACAGTAGACCTGAAGTGAAGCATCGGAATTTATAACTAGAGTCACAGGAATGGTTCAAAACATAGACTGTAAGAAGAGTCAATTTTCTTGTACGTAAGTCGGCATTGTGCCTTTTCTATTTAATTCCGATGCAATTTCTGTGTTTCGTCGTCAATAAGAAGGTCCAAGGGATACAGTAAACCTGAAGTGAAGCATCGGAAACTAAAACCGGTCTCAGAGGAAAGGTACAAATCATAGACAGTGAGAAGAGCCAGTCTTCTTGTACATGAGTCGGCATTGTGCCTTTTGTATTTAATTCCGATGCATTTTCTGTGTTTCATTGTGAATAAGAGGGTCAGAGGAATACAGCAAACCTGAAGTGATGCATCGGAATCTATAAGTAGTGTCACAGGAATGGTTCAAACATAGATATTAAGAAGAGTCTGTTTTCTTGTACTTAAGTCCGGATTGTGCCTTTTCTATTTAATTCCGATGCATTTTCTGTGTTTCATCGTGAATAAGAGGGTCAGAGGAATACAGCAAACCTGAAGTGATGCATCGGAATCTATAAGTAGTGTCACAGGAATGGATCAAACATAGATATTAAGAAGAGTCTGTTTTCTTGTACTTAAGTCGGGATTGTGCCTTTTCTATTTAATTCTGATGCAATTTCTGTGTTTCATCGTCAATAAGAAGGTCAGAGGGATACAGTAAACCTGAAGTGAAGCCTCAGAATCTATAACTAGTGTCACAGGAATGGCTCAAAACATAGACAGTAAGAAGAGTCAGTCTTTTTGTACTTAAGTCGGCATTGTGCCTTTTGTATTTAATTTCGATGAATTTTCTGTGTTTAATTGTCAATAAGAAGGTCCGAGGGATACAGCAAACCTGAAGTGAAGCATCGGAATCTATAACTAGTGTCACAGGAATGGTTCAAACCATAGACAGTAAGAAGAGTCAGTGTCCTTGTACTGAAGTTGGCATTGTGCCTTTTGTATTTAATTAAGATGCAATTTCTGTGTTTCATCGTCAATAACAAGGTCAGAGGGATACAGAAACCTGAAGTGAAGCATCGGAATCTATAAGTAGTGTCACAGGAATGGTTCAAATCATAGACAGTAAGAAGAAGCAGTCTTCTTGTACTTAAGTCGGCATTGTGCCTTTTGTATTTAATTAAGATGCAATTTCTGTATTTCATCGTCAATAAGAAGGTGAAAGGGATACAGTAAACCTGAAGTGAAGCATCGGAATTTATAACTAGAGTCACAGGAATGGTTCAAAACATAGACAGTAAGAAGAGTCAGTGTTCTTGTACAGAAGTCGGCATTGTGCTTTTTGTATTTAATTAAGATGCAATTTCTGTGTTTCATCGTCAATAATAAGGTCAGAGGGATACAGTAAACCTGAAGTGAAGCATCGGAATCTATAAGTAGTGTCACAGGAAATGTTCAAAACATAGACAGTATGAAGGGCCAGTGTTCTTGTACTGAAGTCGGCATTGTGCTTTTTGTTTTTAATTAAGATGCAATTTCTGTGTTTCATCGTCAATAATAAGGTCAGAGGGATCCAGTAAACCTGAAGTGAAGCATCGGAATCTATAACTAGTGTCACAGGTATGGTTCAAAACATAGACAGTTAGAAGAGTCAGTGTTCTTGTACTGAAGTCGGCATTGTGCTTTTTGTATTTAATTAAGATGCAATTTCTGTGTTTCATCGTCAATAAGAAGGTGAAAGGGATACAGTGAACCTGAAGTGAAGCATCGGAATCTATAACTAGAGTCACAGGAATGGTTCAAAACATAGACAGTAAGAAGAGTCAGTCTTCTTGTACTTAAGTCGGCATTGTGCCCTTTGTATATAATGCCGATGCAATTTCTGTGTTTCATCGTCAATAAGAAGCTCAGAGGGATACAGTAAACCTGAAGTGAAGCATCGGAATCTATAACTAGTGTCACAGGAATGGTTCAAAACATAGACAGTAAGAAGAGTCACTCTTTTTGTACTTAAGTCGGCATTGTGCCTTTTGTATTTATTTCCGATGCAATTTCTGTGTTTCATCGTCAATACGAAGGTCAGAGGGATACAGTAAACCTGAAGTGAAGCATCGGTGTCTATAACTAGTGTCACAGGAATGGTTCAAAACATAGACAGTAAGAAGGGTCAGTCTTCTTGTACTTAAGTCGGCTAGAGCCTATTGTATTTAATTCCGATGCAATATCTGTGTTTCTTCGTCAATAAGAAGGTCAGAGGGATACTGTAGACCTGAGGTGAAGCATCGGAATCTATAACTAGTGTCACAGGAATGGTTCAAAACATAGACAGTAAGAAGAGTCAGTGTTCTTATACAGAAGTCGGCATTGTGCTTTTTGTATTTAATTAAGATGCAATTTCTGTGTTTCATCGTCAATAATAAGGTCAGAGGGATACAGTAAACCTGAAGTGAAGCATCGGAATCTATAACTAGTGTCACAGGTATGGTTCAAAACATAGACAGTTAGAAGAGTCAGTGTTCTTGTACTGAAGTCGGCATTGTGCTTTTTGTATTTAATTAAGATGCAATTTCTGTGTTTCATCGTCAATAAGAAGGTGAAAGGGATACAGTGAACCTGAAGTGAAGCATCGGAATCTATAACTAGAGTCACAGGAATGGTTCAAAACATAGACAGTAAGAAGAGTCAGTCTTCTTGTACTTAAGTCGGCATTGTGCCTTTTGTATATAATGCCGATGCAATTTCTGTGTTTCATCGTCAATAAGAAGCTCAGAGGGATACAGTAAACCTGAAGTGAAGCATCGGAATCTATAACTAGTGTCACAGGAATGGTTCAAAACATAGACAGTAAGAAGAGTCAGTCTTTTTGTACTTAAGTCGGCATTGTGCCTTTTGTATTTATTTCCGATGCAATTTCTGTGTTTCATCGTCAATACGAAGGTCAGAGGGATACAGTAAACCTGAAGTGAAGCATCGGTGTCTATAACTAGTGTCACAGGAATGGTTCAAAACATAGACAGTAAGAAGGGTCAGTCTTCTTGTACTTAAGTCGGCTAGTGCCTATTGTATTTAATTCCGATGCAATATCTGTGTTTCTTCGTCAATAAGAAGGTCAGAGGGATATTGTAGACCTGAGGTGAAGCATCGGAATCTATAACTAGTGTCACAGGAATGGTTCAAAACATAGACAGTAAGAAGAGGCATTCTTCTTGTACTTAGGTCGGCATTGCGCCTTTTGTATTTAATTCCGATGCAATTTACGTGTATCATCGTCAATAAGAAGGTCAGAGGGATACAGTAAACCTGAAGTGAAGCATCGGAAACTATAACTAGTGTCACAGGAATGGTTCAAAGCACAGACGGTAAGAAGAGTCAGTTT
Organism: Schistocerca piceifrons; assembly: GCF_021461385.2. NCBI lineage: Eukaryota > Metazoa > Arthropoda > Insecta > Orthoptera > Acrididae > Schistocerca > Schistocerca piceifrons. The sequence goes on along the minus strand of NW_025728028.1, from coordinate 90,274 downwards.
TCTTGAACTTAAGTCGGCATTGTGCCTTTTGTATTTCATTCCGACGCAATTTCTGTGTTTCATCGTCAATAACAAGGTCACAGGGATACAGTAAACCTGAAGTGAAGCATCGGAATCTGTAACTAGTGTCACAGGAATGGTTCAAAACATAAACAGTAAGAAGAGTTAGTTTTCTTGTACGTAGGTCGGCATTGTGCCTTTTGTAATTAATTCCGATGCAATTTCTGTGTTTCATCGTCAATAAGAAGGTCAGGGCGATTCAGTAAACCTGAAGTGAAGCATTGGAATCTATAACTAGTGTCACAGGAATGGTTCAAAACATAGACAGTAAGAAGAGTCAGTTTTCTTGTACTTAAGTCGGCATTGTGCCTTTTGTATGTAAGTCCGATGTAATTTCTGTGTTTCATCGTCAATAAGAAGGTCAGAGTGATACAGTAAACCTGAAGTTCAGCATCGGAATTTATAACTAGAGTCACAGGAATGGTTCAAAACATAGACAGTAAGAAGAGTCAATTTTCTTGTACGTAAGTCGGCATTGTGCCTTTTCTATTTAATTCCGATGCAATTTCTGTGTTTCGTCGTCAATAAGAAGGTCCAAGGGATACAGTAAACCTGAAGTGAAGCATCGGAAATTAAAACCAGTCTCAGAGGAAAGGTGCAAAACATAGACAGTAAGAAGAGCCAGTCTTCTTGTACATGAGTCGGCATTGTGCCTTTTGTATTTAATTCCGATGCATTTTCTTTGTTTCATCGTGAATAAGAGGGTCGGAGGAATACAGTAAACCTGAAGTGATGCATCGGAATCTGTAAGTAGTGTCACAGGAATGGTTCAAAACATAGATATTAAGAAGAGTCTGTTTTCTTGTACTTAAGTCGGGATTGTGCCTTTTCTATTTAATTCCGATGCATTTTCTGTGTTTCATCGTGAATAAGAGGGTCAGAGGAACACAGCAAACCTGAAGTGATGCATCGGAATCTATAAGTAGTGTCACAGGAATGGTTCAAAACATAGTTATTAAGAAGAGTCTGTTTTCTTGTACTTAAGTCGGGATTGTGCCTTTTCTATTTAATTCTGATGCAATTTCTGTGTTTCATCGGCGATAAGAAGGTCAGAGGGGTACAGTAAACCTGAAGTGAAGCCTCGGAATCTATAACTAGTGTCACAGGAATGGCTCAAAACATAGACAGTAAGAAGAGTCAGTCTTTTTGTACTTAAGTCGGCATTGTGCCTTTTGTATTTAAATTTGATGCAATTTCTGTGTTTCATCGTCAATACGAAGGTCAGAGGGATACAATAAACCTGAAGTGAAGCGTCGGAATCCATAACTAGTGTCACAGGAATGGTTCAAACCATAGACAGTAAGAAGAGTCAGTGTTCTTGTATTGAAGTTGGCATTGTGCCTTTTGTATTTAATTAAGATGCAATTTCTGTTTTTCATCGTCAATAATAAGTTCAGAGGGATACAGTAACCTGAAGTGAAGCATCGGAATCCATAAGTAGTGTCACAGGAATGGTTCAAATCATAGACAGTAAGAAGAAGCAGTCTTCTTGTACTTAAGTCGGCATTGTGCCTTTAGTATTTAATTAAGATACAATTTCTGTGTTTCATCGTCAATAAGAAGGTGAAAGGGATACAGTAAACCTGAAGTGAAGCACCGGAATCTATAACTAGAGTCACAGGAATGGTTCAAAACATAGACAGTAAGAAGAGTCAGTGTTCTTGTACTGAAGTCGGCATTGTGCTTTTTGTATTTAATTAAGATGCAATTTCTGTGTTTCATCGTCAATAATAAGGTCAGAGGGATACAGTAAACCTGAAGTGAAGCATCGGAATCTATAACTAGTGTCACAGGAATGGTTCAAAACATAGACAGTAAGAAGAGCCAGTCTTTTTGTACTCAAGTCGGCATTGTGCCTTTTGTATTTAATTCCGATGCAATTTCTGTGTTTCATCGTCAATACGAAGGTCAGAGTGATACAGTAAACCTGAAGTGAAGCATCGGAATTTATAACTAGAGTCACAGGAATGGTTCAAAACATAGATAGTAAGAAGAGCCAATTTTCTTGTACGTAATTCGGCATCGTGCCTTTTCTATTTAATTCCGATGCAATTTCTGTGTTTCGTCGTCAATAAGAAGGTCCAAGGGATACAGTAAACCTGAAGTGAAGCATCGGAAACTAAAACCGGTCTCAGAGGAAAGGTACAAATCATAGACAGTAAGAAGAGCCAGTCTTCTTGTACATGAGTCGGCATTGTGCCTTTTGTATTTAATTCCGATGCAATTTCTCTGTTTCATCGTGAATAAGAGGGTCAGAGGAATACAGTAAACCTGAAGTGATGCATCGGAATCTATAAGTAGTGTCACAGGAATGGTTCAAAGCATAGATATTAAGAAGAGTCTGTTTTCTTGTACTTAAGTCAGGATTGTGCCTTTTCTATTTAATTCCGATGCATTTTCTGTGTTTCATCGTGAATAAGAGGTTCAGAGGAATACGGCAAACCTGAAGTGATGCATCGGAATCTATAAGTAGTGTCACAGGAATGGTGCAAACATAGATATTAAGAAGAGTCTGTTTTCTTGTACTTAAGTCGGGATTGTGCCTTTTCTATTTAATTCTGATGCAATTTCTGTGTTTCATCGTCAATACGAAGGTCAGAGGGATACAATTAACCTGAAGTGAAGCATCGGAATCTATAACTAGTGTCACAGGAATGGTTCAGAACATAGACAGTAAGAAGAGTCAGTCTTCTTGTACTTAAGTCGGCATTGTGCCTTTTGTATTTAATTTCGATGAATTTTCTGTGTTTAATCGTCAATAAGAAGGTCCGAGGGATACAGCAAACCTGAAGTGAAGCATCGGAATCTATAACTAGTGTCACAGGAATGGTTCAAACCATAGACAGTAAGAAGAGTCAGTGTTCTTGTACTGAAGTTGGCATTGTTCCTTTTGTATTTAATTAAGATGCAATTTCTGTGTTTCATCGTCAATAATAAGGTCAGAGGGATACAGTAAACCTGAAGTGAAGCATCGGAATCTATAAGTAGTGTCACAGGAATGGTTCAAATCATAGACAGTAAGAAGAAGCAGTCTTCTTGTACTTAAGTCGGCATTGTGCCTTTTGTATTTAATTAAGATGCAATATCTGTGTTTCATCGTCAATAAAAAGGTGAAAGGGATACAGTAAACCTGAAGTGAAGCATCGGAATCTAGAACTAGTGTCACAGGAATGATTCAAAACATAGACAGTAAGAAGAGTCAGCCTTCTTGTACTTAAGTCTGCATTGTGCCTTTTGTATATAATTCTGATGCAATGTCTGTGTTTCGTCGTCAATAAGAAACTCAGAGGAATACAGAAAACCTGAAGTGAAGCATCGGAATCTATAACTAGTGTGACAGGAATGTTTCAAAACAAAGTCAGTAAGAAGAGTCAGTTTTCTTGTACTTAAGTCGGCATTGTGCCTTTTTGTATTTAATTCCGATGCAATTTCTGTGTTTCATCGTCAATAAGAAGGCCAGAGGAATACAGTAAACCTGAAGTGAAGCATCGGATCCTATAACTAGTGTCACTAGAATGGTTCAAACATAGACAGTCAGAAGGGTCAGTCTTCTTGTACTTAAGTCGGCATTGTGCATTTGGTATTTAATTCCGATGCAATATCTGTGTTTCATCGTCAATAAGAAGTTCAGAGGGATACAGTAAACCTGAATTGAAGCATCGGAATCTATAACTAGAGTCACAGGAATGGTCCAAATCATAGACAGTAAGAAGAGGCATTCTTCTTGTACTTAAGACGGCATTGTGACTTTTGTATTTAATTCCGATGTAATTTACGTGTTTCATCGTCAATAAGAAGGTCAGAGGGATCCAGTAAACCTGAAGTGAAGCATCGGTGTATATAACTAGTGTCACAGGAATGGTTCAAAACATAGACAGTAAGAAGGGTCAGTCTTCTTGAACTTAAGTCGGCATTGTGCCTATTGTATTTAATTCCAATGCAATATCTGTGATTCTTCGTCAATAAGAAGGTCAGAGGGATACTGTAGACCTGAGGTGAAGCATCGGAATCTATAACTAGTGTCACAGGAATGGTTCAAAACATAGACAGTAAGAAGAGTCATTCTTCTTGTACTTAGGTCGGCATGCGCCTTTTGTATTTCATTCCGATGCAATTTCTGTGTTTCATCGTCAATAAGAAGGTCACAGGGATACAGTAAACCTGAAGTGAAGCATCGGAATCTGTAACTAGTGTCACAGGAATGGTTCAAAACATAAACAGTAAGAAGAGTTAGTTTTCTTGTACGTAGATCGGCATTGTGCCTTTTGTATTTAATTCCGATGCAATTTCTGTGTTTCATCGTCAATAAGAAGGTGAGGGCGATACAGTAAACCTGAAGTGAAGCATTGGAATCTGTAACTAGTGTCACAGGAATGGTTCAAAACATAGACAGTAAGAAGAGTCAGTTTTCTTGTACGTAAGTCGGCATTGTGCCTTTTCTATTTAATTCCGATGCAATTTCTGTGTTTCGTCGTCAATGAGAAGGTCCAAGGGATACAGTAAACCTGAAGTGAAGCATCGGAAACTAAAACCGGTCTCAGAGGAAAGGTACAAAACATAGACAGTAAGAAGAGCCATTCTTCTTGTACATGAGTCGGCATTGTGCCTTTTGTATTTATTTCCGATGCAATTTCTGTGTTTCATCGTGAATAAGAGGGTCAGAGGAATACAGTATACCTGAAGTGATGCATCGGAATCCATAAGTAGTGTCACAGGAATGGTTCAAAACATAGATATTAAGAAGAGCCTGTTTTCTTGTACTTAAGTCGGGATTGTGCCTTTTCTATTTAATTCCGATGCATTTACTGTGTTTCATCGTGAATAAGAGGGTCAGAGGAATACAGCAAACCTGAAGTGATGCATCGGAATCTATAAGTAGTGTCACAGGAATGGTTCAAAACATAGATACTAAGAAGAGTCTGTTTTCTTGTACTTAAGTCAGGATTGTGCCTTTTCTATTTAATTCTGATGCAATTTCTGTGTTTCATCGTCAATAAGAAGGTCAGAGGGATACAGTAAACCTGAAGTGAAGCATCGGAATCTATAACTAGTGTCACAGTAATGGCTCAAAGCATAGACAGTAAGAAGAGTCAGTCTTTTTGTTCTTCAGTCGGCATTGTGCCTTTTGTATTTAAATCCGATGCAATTTCTGTGTTTCATCGTCAATACGAAGGCCAGAGGGATACAATAAACCTGATGTGAAGCGTCGTAATCTATAACTAGTGTCACAGGAATGGTTCAAAACATAGACAGTAAGAAGAGTCAGTCTTCTTGTACTTAAGTCGGCATTGTGCCTTTTGTATTTAATTTCGATGAATTTTCTGTGTTTAATCGTCAATAAGAAGGTCCGAGGGATACAGCAAACCTGAAGTGATGCATCGGAATCTATAACTAGTGGCACTGGAATGGTTCAAACCATAGACAGTAAGAAGAAGCAGTCTTCTTGTAATTAAGTCGGCATTGTGCCTTTTATATTTAATTAAGATGCAATTTCTGTGTTTCATCGTCAATAAAAAGGTGAATGGGATACAGTAAACCTGAAGTGAAGCATCGAAATCTATAACTAGTGTCACAGGAATGGTTTAAATCAAATACAGTAAGAAGAGCCAGTCTTCGTGTACTATAGTCGGCATTGTGCCTTTTGTATTTAATTCCGATGCAGTTTATGTGTTTCTTTGTCAATATGAAGGTCAGAGGGGTTCAGTAAACCTAAAGTCAAGCATCGGAATCTATAACTAGTGTCACAGGAATGGTTCAAAACATAGACAGTAAGAAGAGCCAGTGTTCTTGTACTTGGGTCGGCATTGTGATTTTTTTTATTTAATTCGGATGCAATTTCTGTGTTTCATCGTCAATAAGTAGGTCAGAGGGATACAGTAAACCTGAAGTGAAGCATCGGAATCTATAACTAGTGTCACAGGAATGGTACAAATCATAGACAGTAGGAAGAGTCAGTCTTCTTGTACTTAAGTCGGCATTGCGCCTCTTGTATTTAATTCCGATGCAATTTCTGTGTTTCATCGTCATTAAGAAGGTCAGAGGGATACAGTAATCCTGAAGTGAAGCATCGGAATCTATAACTAGTGTCGCAGGAATGGATCAAAACATAGACAGTAAGAAGGGTCAGTGTTCTTGTACTGAAGTCGGCATTGTGCCTTTTGTATTTAATTAAGATGCAATTTCTGTGTTTCATCGTCAATAATAAGGTCAGAGGGATACAGTAAACCTGAAGTGAAGCATCGGAATCTATAAATAGTGTCACAGGAATGGTTCAAAACATAGACAGTAAGAAGAAGCAGTCTTCTTGTACCTAAGTCGCCATTGTGCATTTCGTATTAATTCCGATGCAATATCTGTATTTCATCGTCAATACGAAGGTCAGAGGGATACAGTAAACCTGAAGTGAAGCATCGGAATCTACAACTAGTGTCACAGGAATGGTTCAAAACATAGACAGTAAGAAGAGTCAGTCTTTTTGTACTTAAGTCGGCATTGTGCCTTTTGTATTTAATTCCGATGCAATTTCTGTGTTTCATCGTCAATACGAAGGTCAGAGGGATACAGTAAACCTGAAGTGAAGCATCGGTATCTATAACTAGTGTCACAGGAATGGTTCAAACATAGACAGTAAGAAGGGTCAGTCTTCTTGTACTTAAGTCGGCATTGTGCCTTTTGTATTTAATTCCGATGCAATATCTGTGTTTCATCGTCAATAAGAAGGTCAGAGGGATATAGTAAACCTGAAGTGAAGCATCGAAATCTATAACTAGTGTCACAGGAATGGTTCAAACCATAGACAGTAAGAAGAGGCATTCTTCTTGTACTTAGGTCGGCATTGTGCCTTTTGTATTTAATTCCGATGCAATTTCTGTGTTTCATCGTCAATAAGAAGGTCAAAGGGATACAGTAAACCTGAAGTGAAGCATCGGAATTTATAACTAGAGTCACAGGAATGGTTCAAAGCATAGACAGTAAGAAGAGTCAATTTCCTTGTACTTAAGTCGGCATTGTGCCTTTTCTATTTAATTCCGATGCAATTTCTGTGTTTCGTCGTCAATAAGAAGGTCCAAGGGATACAGTAAACCTGAAGTGAAGCATCGGAAACTAAAACCGGTCTCAGAGTAAAGGTACAAACATAGACAGTAAGAAGAGCCAGTCTTCTTCTACATGAGTCGGCATTGTGTCTTTTGTATTTAATTCCGATGCAATTTCTGTGTTTCATCGTCAATAAGAAGGTCAGCTGGATACAGTAAACCTGAAGTGAAGCATCGGAATTTATAACTAGTGTCACAAGAATGGTTCAAAATATAGACAGGAAGTATAGCCAGTCTTCTTGTACTTGAGTCGGCATTGTGCATTTTGTATTTAATTGCGAAGCAATTTCTGTGTTTCATAGTCAATACGTCGGTCAGAGGGATACAGTACATCTGAAGTTAAGCATCGCAATCTATAACTAGTGTCACAGGAATGGTTCATAGCATAGACAGTAAGAAGAGTCAGTCTTCTAGTACTTAAGTCGGCTTTGTGCCTTTTGTATTTAATTCCAATGCATTTTCTGTGTCTCATCGTCAATAAGAGGGTCAGAGGAATACAGTAAACCTGAAGTGATGCATCGGAATCTATAACTAGTGTCACAGGAATGGTTCAAAACATAGATATTAAGAAGAGTCTGTTTACTTGTACTTAAGTCAATATTGTGCCTTTTCTATTTAATTCCGATGCAATTTCTGTGTTTCGTCGTCAATAACAAGGTCCAAGGGATACAGTAAACCTGAAGTGAAGCATCGGAATCTAAAACCGGTCTCAAAGGAAAGCTTCAAAACATGGACAGTAAGAAGAGCCAGTCTGCTTGTACTGGAGTCGGCATTGTATCTTTTGTATTTAATTCCGATGCAATTTCTGTGATTCATCGTCAGTACGACGGTCAGAGGGATACAGTTAACCTGAAGTGAAGCATCGGAATCTACAACTAGTGTCACAGGAATGGTTCAAAACAGAGACACTAAGAAGAGTCAGTCTTCTTGTACTTAAGTCTGCATTGTGCCTTTTGTATATAATTCCGATGCAATTTCTGTGATTCATCGTCAATAAGAGAGTCAGAGGGATACAGTAAACCTGAAGTGAAAAAACGGAATCTATGACTAGTGTCACAGGAATGGTTCAAAACATGGACAGTAAGAAGAGTCAGTTTTCTTGTACTTAGGTTGGCAATGTGCCTTTTGTATTTAATTCCGAAGCAATTTCTGTGTTTTGTCGTCAACAAGAAGGTCAGAGGGATACTGTAAACCTGAAGTGAAGCATCCGAATACATATCTAGTGTCACAGGAATGGTTCAAAACATAGACGGTAAGAAGAGTCAGTCTTTTTGTACTGAAGGCGGCATTGTGCCCTTTGTATTTAAATCCGATGCAGTTTCTGTGTTTCATCGTCAATACGAAGGTCAGAGGGACACAATAAACCTGAAGTGAAGCATCGGAATCCTTAAGTAGTGTCACAGGAATGGTTCAAAACATAGACAGTAAGAAGAGTCAGTCTTCTTGTACTTAAGTCGGCATTGTCATTTTGTATTTAATTCCGATGCAATTTACGTGTTTCATCGTCAATAAGAAGGTCAGAGGGATACAGTAAACCTGAAGTGAAGCATCGGAATCTATAACTAGTGTCACAGGAATGGTTCAAAACATAGACAGTAAGTAGAGTCAGTTTTCTTGTACTTAAGTCGGCATTGTGCATTTTGTAATTAATTCCGATGCAATTTCTGTGTTTCATCGTCAATAAGAAGGTCACACGGATGCAGTATATCAGAAGTGAAGCATCGGAATCTATAACTAGTGTCACAGGAATGGTTCAAAGCATAAACAGTAAGAAGGGTCAGTTTTTATGTTCTTAGGTCGGCATTGTGCCTTTTGTATGTAATTCCAATGCAATTTCTGTGTTTCGTCGTCAATAAGAAGGTCAGAGGGATACAGTAAATCTGAAGTGAAGCATCGGAATCTATAACTAGTGTCATAGGAATGGTTCAAAACATAGACAGCTAGAAGAGTCAGTTTTCTAATACTTAAGTCGGCATTGTGCCTTTTCTATTTAATTCCGATACAATTTCTGTGTTTCGGCGTCAATTAGAAGGTCCAAGGGATACAGTAGATCCGAAGTGAAGCATCGGAATCTAAAACCGGTCTCAGAGGAAATGTTCAAAACATAGGCAGTACGAAGAGCCAGTCCTCTTGTACATGAGTCGGCATTGTGCCTTTTGTATTTAATTCCGATGCAATATCTGTGTTTCATCGTCAATAAGAAGGTCAGCTGGATACAGTAAACCTGAAGCGAAGCATCAGAATCTATAACTAGCGTCACAGGAATGATTCAAAACATAGACAGGAAGTATGGTCAGTCTTCTTGTACTTGAGTCGGCATTGTGCCTATTGTATTTAATTCCGATGCAGTTTCTGTATTTCATCGTCAATGAGTAGGTCAGAGGGATACAGTAAACCTGAAGTGAAACATCGGAATCTATAACTAGTGTCACAGGAATGGTTCAAAACATAGACAGTAAGAAGAGTCAGTCTTCTAGTACTTAAGTCGGCATAGTGCCTTTTGTATTTAATTCTGATGCATTTTCTGTGTTTCATCGTCAATAACAAGGTCCAAGGGATACAGTAAAGCTGATGTGAAGCATCGGAATCTAAAACCGGTCTCACAGGAAAGGTTCAAAGCATGGACGGTAAGAAGAGCCAGTCTTCTTGTACTTGAATCGGCATTGTGCCTTTTGTATTTAATTCCGATGCAGTTTCTTTATTTCATCGTCAATGAGTAGGTCAGAGGAATACAGTAAACCTGAAATGATGCATCGGAATCTACAACTAGTGTCACAGGAATGGTTCAAAAATAGATATTAAGAAGAGTCTGTTATCTTGTACTTCAGTCGGCATTGTGCCTTTTCTATTTATTTCCGGTGCAATTTCTGTGTTTCGTCGTCAATAACAAGGTCCAAGGGATACAGTAAAGCTGATGTGAAGCATCGGAATCTAAAACCGGTCTCACAGGAAAGGTTCAAAGCATGGACGGTAAGAAGAGCCAGTCTTCTTGTACTTGAATCGGCATTGTGCCTTTTGTATTTATTTCTGATGCATTTTCTGTGTTTCATCGTCAATTAGAGGGTCAGAGGGATACAGTAAACCTGAAGTGAAGCATCGGAATCTATAACTAGTGTCACAGGAATGGTTCAAATCATAGACAGTAAGAAGAGTCTGTTTTCTTGTACTTAAGTCGGCATTGTGAAATTTGTATTTAATTCGATTGCAATTTACGTGTTTCATCGTCAATAAGAAGGTCAGAGGGATACAGTAAAGTTGAAGTGAAGCATCGGAATCTATAACTAGCGTCACAGGAATGGTTCAAAACATAGACAGTAAGAAGAGTCAGTCATTTTGTACTTAAGTCTGCATTGTGCCTTTTGTGTTTAATTCCGATGCAATTTCCGTGGTTCATCAGCAATACGAAGGTCAGAGGGATACAGTAAACCTGAAATGAAGCATCGGAAACTATAACTAGTGTCACAGGAATGGTTCAAAACATAGACAATAATAAAAGTCAGTCTTCTTGTACTTAAGTCTGCATTGTGGCTTTTGTATTTAATTCCGATGCAATTTCTGTGTTTCATCGTCAAAAAGAAGGTCTGGCCGGATACAGTAAACCTGAAGCGAAGCATCGGAATCTATAACTAGTGTCACAGGAATGGTTCAAAGCATAGATATTAATAGGAGTCTGATTTCTTGTACTTATGTCGGCATTGTGCCTTTTCTATTTATTCCGATGCAATTTCTGTTTTTCGTCGTCACTAACAAGGTCCAAGTTATACAGTAAACCTGAAGTGAAGCAACGGAATCTAAGACCGGTCTCACAGGAAAGGTTCAAAACATAGACAGTAAGAAGAGCCAGTCTTCTTGTACTTGAGTCGGCATTGTGCCATTTGTATATAATTCCGATGCAATTTCTGTGTTTCATCGTCAATAAGAAGGTCAGAGGGGACAAAGTAAACCTGAAGTGAAGCATCGGAATCGAAAACTAGTGTCACAGGAATGGTTCAAAACATGGACAGTAAGAAGTGTCAGTGTTTCTTGCTCTGAAGTCGGCATTGTGCCTTTTGTATTTAATTAAGACGCAATTTCTGTGATTCATCGTCAATAATATGGTCCGGGGGGTACAGTATACCTGAAGTGAAGCATCGGAATCTATAACTAGTGTCACAGGAATATTCCAAAACATATACAGTACGAAGAGTCAGTCTTCTTGTACTTAAGTCGGCATTGTGCCTTTTGTATTTAATTAAAATGCAATTTTCTGTACTTCATCGTCAATATGATGGTCAAAGGGGATACAGTAACGTGAAGTGATGCATCGGAATCCATAACTAGAGTCACAGGGATGGTTCAAAACATAGACAGGAAGTATAGCCAGTCTTCTTGTACTTGAGTCAGCATTGTGCCTTTTGTATTTAATTCCGATGCAATTTCTGTGTTTCATCGTCAATAAGATGGTCAGAAGGATACAGTAAACCTGAAGTGAAGTATCGGAATCTATAACTAGTGTCAGAGGAATGGTTCAAAACATAAACAGTAAGAAGAGTCAGTTTTCTTGTACTTAGGTCGGCATTGTGCCTTTTGTATTTAATTCCGATGCAATTTCTGTGTTTCATTGTCAATAAGAAGGTCAGAGGGATACAGTAAACCTCAAGTAAAGAATCGGAATCTATAAGTAGGGTCACAGGAATGGTTCAAAACATAGACAGTAAGAAGGGTCAGTCTTCTTGTACTTAAGTCGGCATTGTGCATTTTCTATTTAATTCCGAAGCAATATCTGTTTTTTCTTCGTCAATAAGAAGGTCAGAGGTATACAGTAAACCTGAAGTGAAACATCGGAATCTATAACTAGTGTCCCAGAAATGGTTCAAATCATAAACAGTATGAAGAGTCAGTTTTCTTGTACTTAGGTCGGCATTGTGCCTTTTGTATTAATTCCGATGCAATATCTGTGTTTCATTGTCAATAAGAAGGTCAGAGGGATACAGTTAACCTGAAGTGAAGAATCGGAAACTATAAGTAGGGTCACAGGAATGGTTCAAATCATAGACCTTAAGAAGTGTCAGTTTTCTTGTACTTTAGTCGGCATTGGGCCTTTTGTATGTCATTCCGATGCAATTTCTGTGTTTCATCGTCAATAAGAAGGTCAGAGGGATACAGTAAACCTGAGTGAAGCATCGGAATCTATAACTAGTGTCACAGGAATGATTCAAAACATAGACAGAAAGAAGAAACAATTTTCTTGTACTTAAGTCGGCATTGATCCTTTTCAATTTTATTCCGATTCAATTTCTGTCTTTCGGCGTCAATAAGAAGGTCCAAGGGATACAGTAATCCTGAAGTGAAGCATCGGAATCTAAAACCGGTCTCAGAGGAAAGGTTCAAAACACAGGCAGTAAGAAGAGCCAGTCTTCTGGTACATGAGTCGGCATTGTGCCCTTTGTATATAATTCCGATGCAATTTCTGTGTTTCATCGTCAATAAGAAGCTCAGAGGGATACAGTAAACCTGCAGTGAAGAATCGAAATCTATAACTAGTGCCACAGGAATGGTTCAAAACATAGACAGTAAGAAGTGTGAGTTTTCTTGTACTTAAGTCGGCATTGTGCCTTTTGTATTTAATTCCGATGCAATTTATGTGTTTCATCGTCAATAAGAAGGTCAGAGGGATACAGTAAACCTGAAGTGAAGCTTCGGAATCTATAACTAGTGTCCCAGGAATGGTTCAAAACATAGACAGTAAGAAGAGTCAGTCTTTTTGTACTTAAGTCGGCATTGTGCATTTTGTATTTAATTCCGATGCAATTTCTGAGTTTCATCGTCAATACGAAGGTCAGAGGGATACAGTAAACCTGAAGTGAAGCATCGGAATCTATAACTAGTGTCACAGGAATGGTTCAAAACATAGACAGTAAGAAGGGTCAGTCTTCTTGTACTTATGTCGGCATTGTGCATTTTCTATTTAATTCCGAAGCATTATCTGTTTTTCTTCGTCAATAAGAAGGTCAGAGGGATACAGTAAACCTGAAGTGAAGCATTGGAATCTATAACTAGTGTCACAGGAATGATTCAAAACATAGACAGTAAGAAGAGTCAATTTTCTTGTAATTAAGTCGGCATTGTTCCTTTTCAATTTTATTCCGATTCAATTTCTGTCTTTTGGCGTCAATAAGAAGGTCCAAGGGATACAGTAATCCTGAAGTTAAGCATCGGAATCTAAAACCGCTCTCAGAGGAAAGGTTCAAACACAGGCAGTAAGAAGAGCCAGTCTTCTGGTACATGAGTCGGCATTGTGCCTTTTGTATTTAATTCCGATGCAATTTCTGTGTTTCATCGTCAATATGAAGGTCAGCTAGATACAGTAATCCTGAAGTGAAGCATCGGCATCTATAACTAGTGTCACAGGAATGGTTCAAAACATAGATAGGAAGTATAGCCAATCTTCTTGTACTTGAGTCGGTATTGTGCCTTTTGTATTTAATTCCGATGCAATATCTGTGTTTCATCGTCAAACGACGGTCAGAGGGATACAGTAAACCTGAGGTGATGCATCGGAATCCATAACTAGTGTCACAGGCATGGTTCAAAACATAGATATTAAGAAGAGTCTGTTTTCTTGTACTTAAGTCGGCATTGTGCTTTTTCTATTTAATTCCGATGCAATTTCTGTGTTTCGTCGTCAATAACAAGGTCCAAGGGATACAGTAAACCTGCAGTGAAGCATCGGAATCTACAACCGGTCTCACAGGAATGGTTCAAAACATTGACAGTAAGAAGAGCCAATCTTTTTGTACTTAAGTCGGCATTGTGCCTTTTGTATTTAATTCCGATGCAATTTCTGTGTTTCATCGTCAATACGAAGGTCAGAGGGATACTGTAAACCTGAAGTGAAGTATCGGAATCCATAACTAGTGTCACAGGAATGGTACAAAACATAGGCAGTGGGAAGAGTCGGTCTTCAAGTACTTAAGTCGGCATTGTGCCTTTTGTATTTAATTCTGATGCATTTACTGTGTTTCATCGTCAATAAGAGGGTCAGAGGGATACAGTAAACCTGAAGTGATGCATCGGAATCTATAACTAGTGTCACAGGAATGGTTCAAAACATAGACAGAAAAAAGAGCCAGTCTTCTTGTACTTGAGTCGTCATTGTGCCTTTAGTATTTAATTCCAATGCAATTTCTGTGTTTCATCGTCAATAAGATGGTCAGAGGGATACAGTAAACCTGAAGTGAAGTATCGGAATCTATAACTAGTTTCACAGGAATGGTTCAAAACATAAACAGTAAGAAGAGTCAGTTTTCTTGTACTTAGGTAGGCATTGTGAGTTTTGTATTTAATTCCGATGCAATTTCTGTGTTTCATTGTCAATAAGAAGGTCAGAGGGATACAGTAAACCTGAAGTGAAGAATCGGAATCTATAAGTAGGGTCACAGGAATGGTTCAAAACATAGACCGTAAGAAGAGTCAGTTTTCTTGTACTTTAGTCGGCATTGGGCCTTTTGTATGTAATTCCGATGCAATTTCTATGTTTCATCGTCAATAAGAATGTCAGAGGGATACAGTAAACCTGAAGTGAAGCATCGGAATCTATAACTAGTGTCACAGGAATGATTCAAAACATAGACAGTAAGAAGAGTCAATTTTCTTGTACTTAAGTCGGCATTGTTCCTTTTCAATTTTATTCCGATTCAATTTCTGTCTTTCGGCGTCAATAAGAAGGTCCAAGGGATACAGTAATCCTGAAGTGAAGCATCGGAATCTAAAACCGCTCTCAGAGGAAAGGTTCAAAACACAGGCAGTAAGTAGAGCCAGTCTTCTGGTACATGAGTCGGCATTGTGCCTTTTGTATTTAATTCCGATGCAATTTCTGTGTTTCATCGTCAATAAGAAGGTCAGCTGGATACAGTAATCCTGAAGTGAAGCTTCGGCATCTATAACTAGTGTCACAGGAATGGTTCAAAGCATAGACAGGAAGTATACCCAATCTTCTTGTACTTGAGTCGATATTGTGCCTTTTGTATTTAATTCCGATGCAATATCTGTGTTTCATCGTCAAATGACGGTCAGAGGGATACAGTAAACCTGAAGTGAAGCATCGGAATCTATAACTAGTGTCACAGGAATGGTTCAAAACACAGACAGTAAGATGAGACAGTCTTCTAGTACTTAAGTAAGCATTGTGCCTTTTGTATTTAATTCCGATGCATTTCCTGTGTTTCATCGTCAATACGGGGTTCAGAGGGATACAGTAAACCTGAGGTGATGCATCGGAATCCATAACTAGAGTCACAGGAATGGTTCAAAACATAGATATTAAGAAGAGTCTGTTTTCTTGTACTTAATTCGGCATTGTGCCTTTTCTATTTAATTCCGATGAAATTTCTGTGTTTCGTCGCCAGTAACAAGGTCCAAGGGATACAGTAAAACTGCAGTGATGCATCGGAATCTACAACCGGTCTCACAGGAATGGTTCAAAACACAGACAGTAAGAAGAGCCAGTCTTTTTGTACTTAAGTCGGCATTGTGCCTTTTGTATTTAATTCCGATGCAATTTCTGTGTTTCATCGTCAATACGAAGGTCAGAGGGATACAGTAAACCTAAAGTGCAGCATCGGAATCTATAACTAGTGTCACAGGAATGGTTCAAAACATAGACAGTAAGAAGAGTCAGTCTTCTTGTACATAAGTCGGCATTGTGCCTTTTGTATTTAATTCCGATGCAATTTCTGTGTTTCATCGTCAATGAGAAGGTCAGAGGGATACAGTAAACCTGAAGTGAAGCATCGGAATCTGTAACTAGTGTCACAGGAATGGTTCAAATCATATACAGTGGGAAGAGTCGGTCTTCAAGTACTTAAGTCGGCATTGTGCCTTTTCTATTTAATTCTGATGCATTTACTGTGTTTCATCGTCAATAAGAGGGTCAGAGGGATACAGTAAACCTGAAGTGATGCATCGGAATCAATAACTAGTGTCACAGGAATGGTTCAAAACATAGCTATTAAGAAGACTCTGTTTTCTTGTACTTAAGTCGGCATTGTGCCTTTTCTATTTAATTCCGATGCAATTTCTGTGTTTCGTCGTCAATAACAAGGTCCAAGGGATACAGTAAACCTGAAGTTGAGCATCGGAATCTAAAACCGGTCTCACAGGAAAAGTTCAAACATAGACAGTAAGAAGAGCCAGTCTTCTTGTACTTGAGTCGGCATTGTGCCATTTGTATTTAATTCCGATGCAATTTCTGTGTTTCATCGTCAGTACGACGGTCAGTGGGATACAGTAAACCTGAAGTGAAGCATTGGCATCTATAACTAGTGTCACAGGAATGGTTCAAAACATAGACAGTAAGAAGAGTCAGTCTCCTTGTACTTAAGTGGCATTGTGCCTTTTGTAGCTAATACCGATGAAATATCTGTGTTTCATCGTCAATAAGAAGCTCAGAGGGATACAGTAAACCTGAAGTGAAGCATCGGAGTCTATAGCTAGTGTCACAGGAATGGTTCAGAACATAGACAGTAAGAAGAGTCAGTCTTCTAGTACTTAAGTCGGCATTGTTCCTTTTGTATTTATTTCTAATGCATTTTCTGTGTTTCATAGTCAATAAGAGGGTTAGAGGGATACAGTAAACCTGAAGTGATGCATCGGAATCTATAACTAGTGTCACAGGAATGGTTCAAAACATTGATATTAAAAGGAGTCTGTTTTCTTGTACTTAAGTCGGCATTGTGCCTTTTCTATTTAATTCCGATGCAATTTCTGTGCTTCGTCGTCAATAACAAGGTCCAAGGGATACAGTAAACCTGAAGTGAAGCATCGGAATCTATAACTAGCGTCACAGGAATGGTTCAAAACATAGACAGTAAGAAGAGTCTGTTTTCTTGTACTTAAGTCGGCATTGTGCCTTTTCTATTTAATTCCGATGCATTTTCTGTGTTTCATCGTCAATACGGGGGTCAGAGGGATACAGTAAACCAGAAGTGAAGCATCGGAATCTATAACTAGTGTCACAGGAATGGTTCAAACATAGACAGTAAGAAGGGTCAGTCTTCTTGTACTTAAGTCGGCATTCTGCCTTTTGTATTTAATTCCGATGCAATTTCTGTGTTTCATCGTCAATGAGTAGGACAGAGGGATACAGTAAACCTGAAGTGGAGCATCGGAATCAATAACTAGTGTCACAGGAATGGTTCAAATCATAGACAGTAAGAAGACTCAGTCTTTTTGTACTTAAGTCTACATTGTGCCTTTTGTATTTAATTCCCATGCAATTTCTGTGTTTCATCGTCAATACGAAGGTCAGAGGGATACAGTAAACCTGAAATGAAGCATCGGAATCTATAACTAGTGTCACAGGAATGGTTCAAAACATAGACAGTAAGAAGAGTCAGTATTCTTGTACTTAAGTGGCATTGTACCTTTTGTAAATAATACCGATGCAATTTCTGTGTTTCATCGTCAATAAGAAGCTCAGAGGGATATAGTAAACCTAAAGTGAAGAATCGGAATCTATAATTAGTGTCACAGGAATGGTTAAAAACATAGAGAGTAAGATGAGTCACCTTTCTTATACTTAAGTGGGCATTGTGCCTTTTGTATTCAATTCCGATGCTATTTGTGTGTTTCATCGTCAATAAGAAGGTCAGAGGGATACAGTTAACCTGAAGTGAAGCTTCGGAATCTATAACTAGTGTCACAGGAATGGTTCAAAACATAGACAGTAAGAACAGTCAGTCTTTTTTTACATAAGTCGGCATTGTGCCTTTTGTATTTAATTCCGATTCAATTTCTGTGTTTCATCGTCAATACGAAGGTCAGAGGGACACAGTAAACCTGAAGTGATGCATCGGAATCTATAACTAGTGTCACAGGAATGGTTCAAAACAAAAACAGTAAGAAGAGTCAGTTTTCTTGTACTTAGGTCGGCATTGTGCCTTTCGTATTCAATTCCGATGCAATTTCTGTGTTTCATCGTCAATAAGAAGGTCAGAGAGATACAGTAAACCTGAAGTGAAGCATCGCAATCTATAACTAGTGTCACAGGAATGGTTAAAACATAAACAGAAGTAGAGTCAGTTTTCTTGTACTTAGGTCGGCATGGTGTGCCTTTTGTATTTAATTCCGATGCAATTTCTGTGTTTCATTGTCAATAAGAAGGTCAGGGTGATACAGTAAACCTGAAGTGAAGCATCGGAATCTATATCTAGTGTCACAGGAATGGTTCAAAGCATAGACAGTAAGAAGAGTCAGTTTTCTTGTACTTAAGTCGGCATTGTGATTTTTGTATGTAATTCCGATGCAATTTCTGTCTTTCGGCGTCAAAAAGAAGGTCCAAGGGATACAGTAAAAGTGAAGTAAAGCATCGGAATCTAAAACCGGTCTCAGAGGAAAGGTTCAAATCACAGGCAGTAAGAAGAGCCAGTCTTCTTGTACATGAGTCGGCATTGTGCCTTTTGTATTTTAATCCGATGCAATTTCTGTGTTTCATCGTCAAACGACGGTCAGTGGGATACAGTAAACCTGAAGTGAAGCATCGGCATCTATAACTAATGTCACAGGAATGGTTCAGAACATAGACAGGAGGTATAGCCAGTCTTCTTGTACTTGAGTCGGCATTGTGCCTTTTGTATTTAATTCCGATGCAATTTCTGTGTTGCATCGTCAAACGACGGTCAGAGGGATACAGTAAACCTGAAGTGAAGCATCGGAATCTATAACTAGTGTCACAGGAATGGTTCAAAACATAGACAGTAAGAAGAGTCTGTTTTCTTGTACTTAATTCGGCATTGTGCCTTTTCTATTTAATTCCGATGCAATTTCTGTGGTTCGTCGTCAATAACAATGTCCAAGTGATACAGTAAACCTGAAGTGAAGCATCGGAATCTAAAACTGGTCTCACAGGAAAGGTTCAAAGCATGGATTGTAGGAAGAGCCAGTCTTCCTGTATTTGAGTCGTCATTGTGCCTTTTGTATTTAATTCCGATGCAATTTCTGTGTTACATCGTCAGTACGACGGTCAGAGGAATACAGTAAACCTGACGTGAATAATCGGAATCTATAACTAGTGTCACAGGAATGGTTCAAAACATAGACCGAAAGAAGAGTCAGTCTTCTTGTACTTAAGTCTGCATTGTGCGTTTTGTATATAATTCCAATGCAATTTCTGTGTTTTATCGTCAATAAGAAGCTCAGAGGGATACAGTAAACCTGAAGTGAAGCATCGGAATCTATAACTAGTGTCACAGGAATGGTTCAAACATTGCCAGTAAGAAGAGTCTGTTTTCTTGTACTTGAGTCGGCATTGTGCCTTTTGTATATAATTCCGAAGCAATTTCTGTGTTTCATCGTGAATACGACGGTGAGAGGGATACAGTAAACCTGAAGTGAAGCATCGGAATCTATAACTAGTGTCACAGGAATAATTCAAAACATAGACAGTAAGAAGAGTCAGTCTTCTTTTACTTAACTCGGCATTGTGCCTTTTGTATATATTTCCGATGCAATTTCTGTGTTTCATTGTTAATAAGGAGGTCAGAGGGATACAGTATGCCTGAAGTGAAGCATCGGAATCTATAACTAGTGTCACAGGAATGGTTCAAAACCTAGACAGTAAGAAGAGTCAGTCTTCTTGTACTTAAGTCGGCATTGTGCCTTTAGTATTTAATTAAGATGCAATTTCTGTACTTCATCGTCAATAAGAAGGTCAAAGGGATACAGTGAACGTGAAGTGAAGCAATGGAGTCTATAACTAGTGTCACAGGGATGGTTCAAAACATAGACAGTAAGAAGAGTCAGCCATCTTGTACTTAAGTCGGCATTGTGCCTTTTATATATAATTCCGATGCAATTTATGTGTTTCATCGTCTATAAGAAGCTCAGAGGGATACAGTAAACCTGAAGTGAAGCATCGGAATCTATAACTAGCGTCACAGGAATGGTTCAAAACATAGACAGTAGGAAGAGTCTGTTTTTTTGTACTTAAGTCAGCATTGTGCCTTTTGTATTTAATTCCGATGCAATTTCTGTGTTTCATGGTCAATACGAATGTCAGAGGGATACAGTAAACCTGAAATGAAACAACTGAATCTATAACTAGTGTCACAGGAATGGTTCAAAACATAGACAGTAAGAGGAGTCAGTCTTCTTGTACTTAAGTCGGCATTGTGCCTTTTGTATTTAATTCCGATGCAATTTACGTGTTTCATCAACAATAAGAAGGTCAGAGGGATACAGTAAACCTGAAGTGAAGCATCGGAATCTATAACTAGTGTCACAGGAGTGGTTCAAAACATAGACTGCAAGAAGAGTCACTTTTCTTGTACTTAAGTCGGCATTGTGCCTTTTGTATTTAATTCCGGTGCAAATTCTGTGTTTCATCGTCAATAAGAAGGTCACAGAGATACAGTAAACCTGAAGTGAAGCATCGGAATCAATAACTAGTGTCACAGGAATGGTTCAAAACATAAACAGTAAAAAGAGTCAGTTTTCTTGTCCTTATGTCGGCATTGTGCCTTTTGTATTTACTTCCGATGCAATTTCTGTGTTTCATCGTCAATAAGAAGGTCAGAGGGATACAGTAAACCTGAAGTGAAGCATCGGAATCTATAACTAGTGTCACAGGAATGGTTCAAAACATAGACAGTAAGAAGAGTCAGTTTTCTTGTACTTAAGTCGGCATTGTGCTTTTTGTATGTACTTCCGATGCAATTTCTGTGTTTCATCGTCATTTAGAAGGTCAGAGGGATACAGTAAACCTGAAGTGAAGCATCGGAATCTTCAACTAGTGTCACAGGAATGGTTAAAATCATGGACAGTAAGAAGAGTCAATTTTCTTGTACTTAAGTCGGCATTGTGCCTTTTCTATTAAATTCCGATGCAATTTCTGTGTTTTGGCGTCAATAAGAAGGTAAAAGTTATACAGTAAACCTGAAGTGAAGCATCGGAATCTAAAACCGGTCTCAGAGGAAAGTTCAAAACATAGACAGTAAGAAGAGCCAGTCTTCTTGTACATGAGTCGGCATTGTTCCTTTTGTATTTAATTCCGATGCAATTTCTGTGTTTCATCGTCAATAAGAAGGTCAGCTGGATACAGTAAACCTGAAGCGAATCGTCGGAATCTATAACTAGTGTCACAGGAATGGTTCAAAACATAGACAGGAAGTATAGCCAGTCTTCTTGTACTTGAATCGGCATTGTGCCTTTTGTATTTAATTCCGAAGCAATTTCTGTGTTTCATCGTGCATACGACGGTGAGAGGGATACAGTAAACCTGAAGTGAAGCATCGGAATCTATAACTAGTGTCACAGGAATAATTCGAAACATAGACAGTAAGAAGAGTCAGTCTTCTTTTACTTAAGTCGGCAGTGTGCCTTTTGTATATATTTCCGATGCAATTTCTGTGTTTCATCGGCAATAAGAAGGTCAGAGGGATACAGTAAACCTGAAGTGAAGCAACGGAATCTATAACTAGTGTCACAGGAGTGGTTCAAAACGTAGACAGTACGAAGAGTCAGTCTTCTTGTTCTGAAGTCGGCATTGTGCCTTTTGTATTTAATTAAGATGCAATTTCTGTGTTTCATCGTCAATAATAAGGTCAGAGGGATACAGTATACCTGAAGTGAAGCATCGGAATCTATAACTAGTGTCACAGGAATGGTTTAAAACGTAGACAGTAAGAAGTGTCAGTCTTCTTGTACTTAAGTCGGCATTGTGCCTTTTGTATTTAATTATGATGCAATTTCTGTACTTCATCGTCAGTAAGAAGGTCAAAGGGATACAGTGAACGTGAAGTGAAGAAATGGAGTCTATAACTGGTGTCACAGGGATGGTTCAAAACATAGACAGTAAGAAGAGTCAGCCTCCTTGTACTTAAGTCGCCATTGTGCCTTTTATATATAATTCCGATGCAATTTCTGAGTTTCATCGTCTATAAGAAGTTCAGAGGGATACAGTAAACCTGAAGTGAAGCATCGGAATCTATAACTAGCGTCACAGGAATGGTTCAAAACATAGACAGTAAGAAGAGTCAGTTTTCTTGTACTTAAGTCGGCATTGTGCCTTTTGTATTTAATTCCGATGTAATTTCTGTGTTTCATCGTCAATAAGAAGGTCAGAGGGATACAGTAAACCTTAAGTGAAGCATCGGAATCTATTACTAGTGTTACAGGAATAATTCAAAACATAGACAGTAAGAAGAGTCAGTCTTCTTTTACTTAACTCGGCATTGTGCCTTTTGTATATATTTCCGATGCAATTTCTGTGTTTCATGGTCAATAAGGAGGTCAGAGGGATACAGTAAACCTGAAGTGAAGCATCGGAATCTATATCTAGTGTCACAGGAATGGTTCAAAGCATAGACAGTAAGAAGAGTCAGTTTTCTTGTACTTAAGTCGGCATTGTGATTTTTGTATGTAATTCCGATGCAATTTCTGTCTTTCGGCGTCAATAAGAAGGTCCAAGGGATACAGTAAACCTGAAGTGAAGCATCGGAATCTAAAACCGGTCTCAGAGGAAAGGTTCAAATCACAGGCAGTAAGAAGAGCCAGTCTTCTTGTACATGAGTCGGCATTGTGCCTTTTGTATTTTAATCCGATGCAATTTCTGTGTTTCATCGTCAAACGACGGTCAGTGGGATACAGTAAACCTGAAGTGAAGCATCGGCATCTATAACTAATGTCACAGGAATGGTTCAGAACATAGACAGGAGGTATAGCCAGTCTTCTTGTACTTGAGTCGGCATTGTGCCTTTTGTACTTAATTCCGATGCAATTTCTGTGTTGCATCGTCAAACGACGGTCAGAGGGATACAGTAAACCTGAAGTGAAGCATCGGAATCTATAACTAGTGTCACAGGGATGGTTCAAAACATAGACAGTAAGAAGAGTCTGTTTTCTTGTACTTAAGTCGGCATTGTGCCTTTTCTATTTAATTCCGATGCAATTTCTGTGGTTCGTCGTCAATAACAATGTCCAAGGGATACAGTAAACCTGAAGTGAAGCATCGGAATATAAAACCGGTCTCACAGGAAAGGTTCAAAGCATGGATAGTAGGAAGAGCCAGTCTTCCTGTATTTGAGTCGTCATTGTGCCTTTTGTATTTAATTCCGATGCAATTTCTGTGTTACATCGTCAGTACGACGGTCAGAGGAATACAGTAAATCTGAAGTGAATAATCGGAATCTATAACTAGTGTCACAGGAATGGTTCAAAACATAGACAGAAAGAAGAGTCAGTCTTCTTGTACTTAAGTCTGCATTGTGCGTTTTGTATATAATTCCAATGCATTTTCTGTGTTTTATCGTCAATAAGAAGCTCAGAGGGATACAGTAAACCTGAAGTGAAGCATCGGAATCTATAACTAGTGTCACAGGAATGGTTCAAACATTGCCAGTAAGAAGAGTCTGTTTTCTTGTACTTAAGTCTGCATTGTGCCTTTTGTATTTAATTCCGATGCAATTTCTGTGTTTCATCGTCAATACGAAGGTCAGGGGGATACAGTAAACCTGAAATGAAGCATCGGAATCTATAACTAGTGTCACAGGAGTGGTTCAAAACATAGACAGTAAGAAGAGACAATTTTCTTGTAATTAAGAGGCATTGTGCCTTTTCTATTGAATTCCGATGCAATTTCTGTGTTTCGGCGTCAATAAGAAGGTCCAAGGGATACAGTAAACCAGAAGTGAATCATCGGAATCTAAAACCGGTCTCAGAGGAAAGGTTCAAAACATAGACACTAAGAAGAGCCAGTCTTCTTGTACATGGGTCGGCATTGTTCCTTTTGTATTTAATTCCGATACAATTTCTGTGTTTCATCGTCAATAAGAACGTCAGCTGGATACAGTAAACCTGAAGCGAATCATCGGAATCTATAACTAGTGTCACAGGTATGGTTCAAAGGATAGACCGGAAGTATAGCCAGGCTTCTTGTACTTGAGTCGGCATTGTGCCTTTTGTATTTACTTCCGAAGCAATTTCTGTGTTTCATCGTGAATACGACGGTGAGAGGGATACAGTAAACCTGAAGTGAAGCATCGGAATCTATAACTAGTGTCACAGGGATAATTCAAAACATAGACAGTAAGAAGAGTCAGTCTTCTTTTACTTAACTCGGCATTGTGCCTTTTGTATATATTTCCGATGCAATTTCTGTGTTTCATGGTCAATAAGGAGGTCAGAGGGATACAGTATACCTGAAGTGAAGCATCGGAATCTATAACTACTATCACAGGAATGGTTCAAAACCTAGACAGTAAGAAGAGTCAGTCTTCTTGTGCTTAAGTCGGCATTGTGCCTTTTGTATTTAATTAAGATGCAATTTCTGTACTTCATCGTCAATAAGAAGGTCAAAGGGATACAGTGAACGTGAAGTGAAGCAATGGAGTCTATAACTAGTGTCACAGGGATGGTTCAAAACATAGACAGTTAGAAGAGTCAGCCATCTTGTACTTAAGTCGGCATTGTGCCTTTTATATATAATTCCGATGCAATTTATGTGTTTCATCGTCTATAAGAAGCTCAGAGGGATACAGTAAACCTGAAGTGAAGCATCGGAATCTATAACTAGCGTCACAGGAATGGTTCAAAACATAGACAGTAGGAAGAGTCTGTTTTTTTGTACTTAAGTCGGCATTGTGCCTTTTGTATTTAATTCCGATGCAATTTCTGTGTTTCATCGTCAATACGAATGTCAGAGGTATACAGTAAACCTGAAATGAAACAACTGAATCTATAACTAGTGTCACAGGAATGGTTCAAAACATAGACAGTAAGAGGAGTCACTCTTCTTGTACTTAAGTCGGCATTGTGCCTTTTGTATTTAATTCCGATGCAATTTACGTGTTTCATCGCCAATAAGAAGGTCAGAGGGATACAGTAAACCTGAAGTGAAGCATCGGAATCTATAACTAGTGTCACAGGAGTGGTTCAAAACATAGACTGCAAGAAGAGTCACTTTTCATGTACTTAAGTCGGCATTGTGCCTTTTGTATTTAATTCCGGTGCAATTTCTGTGTTTCATCGTCAATAAGAAGGTCACAGATGTACAGTAAACCTGAAGTGAAGCATCGGAATCAATAACTAGTGTCACAGGAATGGTTCAAAACATAAACAGTAAAAAGAGTCAGTTTTCTTGTCCTTATGTCGGCATTGTGCCTTTTGTATTTACTTCCGATGCAATTTCTGTGTTTCATCGTCAATAAGAAGGTCAGAGGGATGCAGTAAACCTGAAGTGAAGCATCGGAATCTATAACTAGTGTCACAGGAATGGTTCAAAACAAAGACAGTAAGAAGAGTCAGTTTTCCTGTACTTAAGTCGGCATTGTGCTTTATGTATGTACTTCCGATGCAATTTCTGTGTTTCATCGTCAATTAGAAGGTCAGAGGGATACAGTAAACCTGAAGTGAAGCATCGGAATCTTCAACTAGTGTCACAGGAATGGTTCAAATCATGGACAGTAAGAAGAGTCAATTTTCTTGTACTTAAGTCGGCATTGTGCCTTTTCTATTAAATTCCGATGCAATTTCTGTGTTTTGGCGTCAATAAGAAGGTAAAAGTTATACAGTAAACCTGAAGTGAAGCATCGGAATCTAAAACCGGTCTCAGAGGAAAGTTCAAAACATAGACAGTAAGAAGAGCCAGTCTTCTTGTACGTGAGTCGGCATTGATCCTTTTGTATTTAATTCCGATGCAATTTCTGTGTTTCATCGTCAATAAGAAGATCAGCTGGATACAGTAAACCTGAAGCGAATCGTCGGAATCTATAACTAGTGTCACAGGAATGGTTCAAAACATAGACAAGAAGTATAGCCAGTCTTCTTGTACTTGAATCGGCATTGTGCCTTTTGTATTTAATTCCGAAGCAATTTCTGTGTTTCATCGTGCATACGACGGTGAGAGGGATACAGTAAACCTGAAGTGAAGCATCGGAATCTATAACTAGTGTCACAGGTATAATTCGAAACATAGACAGTAAGAAGAGTCAGTCTTCTTTTACTTAAGTCGGCAGTGTGCCTTTTGTATATATTTCCGATGCAATTTCTGTGTTTCATCGGCAATAAGAAGGTCAGAGGGATACAGTAAACCTGAAGTGAAGCAACGGAATCTATAACTAGTGTCACAGGAGTGGTTCAAAACGTAGACAGTACGAAGAGTCAGTTTTCTTGTTCTGAAGTCGGCATTGTGCCTTTTGTATTTAATTAAGATGCAATTTCTGTGTTTCATCGTCAATAATAAGGTCAGAGGGATACAGTATACCTGAAGTGAAGCATCGGAATCTATAACTAGTGTCACAGGAATGGTTTAAAACGTAGACAGTAAGAAGTGTCAGTCTTCTTGTACTTAAGTCGGCATTGTGCCTTTTGTATGTAATTACTATTCAATTTCTGTACTTCATCGTCAATAAGAAGGTCAAAGGGATACAGTGAACGTGAAGTGAAGAAATGGAGTCTATAACTAGTGTCACAGGGATGGTTCAAAACATAGACAGTGAGAAGAGTCAGCCTCCTTGTACTTAAGTCGCCATTGTGCCTTTTATATATAATTCCGATGCAATTTCTGTGTTTCATCGTCTATAAGAAGTTCAGAGGGATACAGTAAACCTGAAGTGAAGCATCGGAATCTATAACTAGCGTCACAGGAATGGTTCAAAACATAGACAGTAAGAAGAGTCAGTTTTCTTGTCCTTATGTCGGCATTGTGCCTTTTGTATTTACTTCCGATGCAATTTCTGTGTTTCATCGTCAATAAGAAGGTCAGAGGGATGCAGTAAACCTGAAGTGAAGCATCGGAATCTATAACTAGTGTCACAGGAATGGTTCAAAACATAGACAGTAAGAAGAGTCAGTTTTCCTGTACTTAAGTCGGCATTGTGCTTTTTGTATGTACTTCCGATGCAATTTCTGTGTTTCATCGTCAATTAGAAGGTCAGAGGGATACAGTAAACCTGAAGTGAAGCATCGGAATCTTCAACTAGTGTCACAGGAATGGTTCAAATCATGGACAGTAAGAAGAGTCAATTTTCTTGTACTTAAGTCGGCATTGTGCCTTTTCTATTAAATTCCGATGCAATTTCTGTGTTTTGGCGCCAATAAGAAGGTAAAAGTTATACAGTAAACCTGAAGTGAAGCATCGGAATCTAAAACCGGTCTCAGAGGAAAGTTCAAAACATAGACAGTAAGAAGAGCCAGTCTTCTTGTACATGAGTCGGCATTGTTCCTTTTGTATTTAATTCCGATGCAATTTCTGTGTTTCATCGTCAATAAGAAGGTCAGCTGGATACAGTAAACCTGAAGCGAATCGTCGGAATCTATAACTAGTGTCACAGGAATGGTTCAAAACATAGACAAGAAGTATAGCCAGTCTTCTTGTACTTGAATCGGCATTGTGCCTATTGTATTTCATTCCGAAGCAATTTCTGTGTTTCATCGTGCATACGACGGTGAGAGGGATACAGTAAACCTGAAGTGAAGCATCGGAATCTATAACTAGTGTCACAGGTATAATTCGAAACATAGACAGTAAGAAGAGTCAGTCTTCTTTTACTTAAGTCGGCAGTGTGCCTTTTGTATATATTTCCGATGCAATTTCTGTGTTTCATCGGCAATAAGAAGGTCA
Organism: Schistocerca piceifrons; assembly: GCF_021461385.2. Lineage (NCBI taxonomy): Eukaryota > Metazoa > Arthropoda > Insecta > Orthoptera > Acrididae > Schistocerca > Schistocerca piceifrons. The sequence goes on along the minus strand of NW_025728028.1, from coordinate 62,524 downwards.
GAGGGATACAGTAAACCTGAAGTGAAGCAACGGAATCTATAACTAGTGTCACAGGAGTGGTTCAAAACGTAGACAGTACGAAGAGTCAGTTTTCTTGTTCTGAAGTCGGCATTGTGCCTTTTGTATTTAATTAAGATGCAATTTCTGTGTTTCATCGTCAATAATAAGGTCAGAGGGATACAGTATACCTGAAGTGAAGCATCGGAATCTATAACTAGTGTCACAGGAATGGTTTAAAACGTAGACAGTAAGAAGTGTCAGTCTTCTTGTACTTAAGTCGGCATTGTGCCTTTTGTATTTAATTACTATGCAATTTCTGTACTTCATCGTCAATAAGAAGGTCAAAGGGATACAGTGAACGTGAAGTGAAGAAATGGAGTCTATAACTAGTGTCACAGGGATGGTTCAAAACATAGACAGTGAGAAGAGTCAGCCTCCTTGTACTTAAGTCGCCATTGTGCCTTTTATATATAATTCCGATGCAATTTCTGTGTTTCATCGTCTATAAGAAGTTCAGAGGGATACAGTAAACCTGAAGTGAAGCATCGGAATCTATAACTAGCGTCACAGGAATGGTTCAAAACATAGACAGTAAGAAGAGTCAGTTTTCTTGTACTTAAGTCGGCATTGTGCCTTTTGTATTTAATTCCGATGTAATTTCTGTGTTTCATCGTCAATAAGAAGGTCAGAGGGATACAGTAAACCTTAAGTGAAGCATCGGAATCTATTACTAGTGTTACAGGAATGGTTCATAACATAGAGAGTAAGAAGAGTCAGTCTTTTTGTACTTAAGTCGGCATTGTGCCTTTTGTATCTAATTCCGATGCAATTTCTGTGTTTCATCGACAATACGAAGGTCAGATTGATACAGTAAACCTGAAGTGAAGCATCGGAATCTATAACTAGTGTCACAGGAATGGTTCAAACATAGACAGTAAGAAGAGTCAGTTTTCTTGTACTTAAGTCGGCATTGTGCCTTTTGTATTTTATTACGATGCAATTTCTGTGTTTCATCGGCAATAAGAAGGTCAGAGGGATACAGAAAACCTGAAGTGAAGCATCGTAATCTATAACTAGTGTCACAGGAATGGTTCAAACATAGACATTAAGAAGAGTCAGTCTTTTTGTACTTAAGTCTGCTTTGTGCCTATTGTATTTAATTCCGATGCAATTTCTGTGTTTCATCGTCAATATGAATGTCAGAGGGATACAGTAAACCTGAAATGAAACAACTGAATCTATAACTAGTGTCAAAGGAATGGTTCAAAACATAGACAGTGAGAGGAGTCAGTCTTCTTGTACTTAAGTCGGCATTGTGCCTTTTGTATTTAATTCCGATGCAATTTCTGTGTTTCATCGTCAATATGAAGGTCACAGGGATACAGTAAACCTGAAGTGAAGCATCGGAATCAATAACTAGTGTCACAGGAATGGTTCAAAACATAAACAGTAAAAAGAGTCAGTTTTCTTGTCCTTATGTCGGCATTGTGCCTTTTGTATTTAGTTCCGATGCAATTTCTGTGTTTCATCGTCAATAAGAAGGTCAGAGGGATACAGTAAACCTGAAGTGAAGCATCGGAATCTATAACTAGTGTCACAGGAATGGTTCAAAACATAGACAGTAAGAAGAGTGAGTTTTCCTGTACTTAAGTCGGCATTGTGCCTTTTGTATTTAATTCCGATGCAATTTCTGTGTTTCATCGTCAATTAGAAGGTCAGAGGGATACAGTAAACCTGAAGTGAAGCATCGGAATCGTTAACTAGTGTCACAGGAATGGATCAAAACATAGACAGCAAGAAGAGTCAATTTTCTTGTACTTAAGTCGGCATTGTGCCTTCTCTGTTAAATTCCGATGCAATTTCTGAGTTTCGGCGTCGATAAGAAGGTCCAAGGGATACAGTAAACCTGAAGTGAAGCATCGGTATCTAAAACCGGTCTCAGAGGAAAGGTTCAAAGCATAGACAGTAAGAAGAGCCAGTCTTCTTGTACATGAGTCGGCATTGTGCCTTTTGTATTTAATTCCGATGCAATTTCTGTGTATCATCGTCAATAAGAAGGTCAGCTGGATACAGTAAACCTGAAGCGAAGCATCGGAATCTATAACTAGTGTCACAGGAATGGTTCAAAACTTAGACAGGTAGTATAGCCAGTCTTCTTGTACTTGAGTCGGCATTGTGCCTTTAGTATTTAATTCCGATGCAATTTCTGTGACTCATCGTCAATAAGAAGGTCCAAGGAATACAGTAAATCTGAAGTGTAGCATCGGAATCTATAATAGTGTCACAGGAATGGTTCAAAAAAAAGAACTGAAAGAAGAGTCAGTGTTCTTGTTCTGAAGTCGGCATTGTGCCATTTGTATTTAATTAAGATGCAATTTCTGTGTTTCATCGTCAATAATAAAGAACAGAGGGATACAGTATACCTTAAGTGAAGCATCGGAATCTATAACTAGTGTCACAGGAATGGTTTAAAACGTAGACAGTAAGAAGTGTCAGTCTTCTTGTACTTAGGTCGGCATTGTGCCTTTTGTATGTAATTACTATTCAATTTCTGTACTTCATCGTCAATAAGAAGGTCAAAGGGATACAGTGAACGTGAAGTGAAGAAATGGAGTCTATAACTAGTGTCACAGGGATGGTTCAAAACATAGACAGTGAGAAGAGTCAGCCTCCTTGTACTTAAGTCGCCATTGTGCTTTTTATATATAATTCCGATGCAATTTCTGTGTTTCATCGTCTATAAGAAGTTCAGAGGGATACAGTAAACCTGAAGTGAAGCATCGGAATCTATAACTAGCGTCACAGGAATGGTTCAAAACATAGACAGTAAGAAGAGTCAGTTTTCTTGTCCTTATGTCGGCATTGTGCCTTTTGTATTTACTTCCGATGCAATTTCTGTGTTTCATCGTCAATAAGAAGGTCAGAGGGATGCAGTAAACCTGAAGTGAAGCATCGGAATCTATAACTAGTGTCACAGGAATGGTTCAAAACATAGACAGTAAGAAGAGTCAGTTTTCCTGTACTTAAGTCGGCATTGTGCTTTTTGTATGTACTTCCGATGCAATTTCTGTGTTTCATCGTCAATTAGAAGGTCAGAGGGATACAGTAAACCTGAAGTGAAGCATCGGAATCTTCAACTAGTGTCACAGGAATGGTTCAAATCATGGACAGTAAGAAGAGTCAATTTTCTTGTACTTAAGTCGGCATTGTGCCTTTTCTATTAAATTCCGATGCAATTTCTGTGTTTTGGCGTCAATAAGAAGGTAAAAGTTATACAGTAAACCTGAAGTGAAGCATCGGAATCTAAAACCGGTCTCAGAGGAAAGTTCAAAACATAGACAGTAAGAAGAGCCAGTCTTCTTGTACATGAGTCGGCATTGTTCCTTTTGTATTTAATTCCGATGCAATTTCTGTGTTTCATCGTCAATAAGAAGGTCAGCTGGATACAGTAAACCTGAAGCGAATCGTCGGAATCTATAACTAGTGTCACAGGAATGGTTCAAAACATAGACAAGAAGTATAGCCAGTCTTCTTGTACTTGAATCGGCATTGTGCCTTTTGTATTTAATTCCGAAGCAATTTCTGTGTTTCATCGTGCATACGACGGTGAGAGGGATACAGTAAACCTGAAGTGAAGCATCGGAATCTATAACTAGTGTCACAGGTATAATTCGAAACATAGACAGTAAGAAGAGTCAGTCTTCTTTTACTTAAGTCGGCAATGTGCCTTTTGTATATATTTCCGATGCAATTTCTGTGTTTCATCGGCAATAAGAAGGTCAGAGGGATACAGTAAACCTGAAGTGAAGCAACGGAATCTATAACTAGTGTCACAGGAGTGGTTCAAAACGTAGACAGTACGAAGAGTCAGTTTTCTTGTTCTGAAGTCGGCATTGTGCCTTTTGTATTTAATTAAGATGCAATTTCTGTGTTTCATCGTCAATAATAAGGTCAGAGGGATACAGTATACCTGAAGTGAAGCATCGGAATCTATAACTAGTGTCACAGGAATGGTTTAAAACGTAGACAGTAAGAAGTGTCAGTCTTCTTGTACTTAAGTCGGCATTGTGCCTTTTGTATTTAATTACTATGCAATTTCTGTACTTCATCGTCAATAAGAAGGTCAAAGGGATACAGTGAACGTGAAGTGAAGAAATGGAGTCTATAACTAGTGTCACAGGGATGGTTCAAAACATAGACAGTGAGAAGAGTCAGCCTCCTTGTACTTAAGTCGCCATTGTGCCTTTTATATATAATTCCGATGCAATTTCTGTGTTTCATCGTCTATAAGAAGTTCAGAGGGATACAGTAAACCTGAAGTGAAGCATCGGAATCTATAACTAGCGTCACAGGAATGGTTCAAAACATAGACAGTAAGAAGAGTCAGTTTTCTTGTACTTAAGTCGGCATTGTGCCTTTTGTATTTAATTCCGATGTAATTTCTGTGTTTCATCGTCAATAAGAAGGTCAGAGGGATACAGTAATCCTTAAGTGAAGCATCGGAATCTATTACTAGTGTTACAGGAATGGTTCATAACATAGAGAGTAAGAAGAGTCAGACTTTTTGTACTTAAGTCGGCATTGTGCCTTTTGTATCTAATTCCGATGCAATTTCTGTGTTTCATCGACAATACGAAGGTCAGAGGGATACAGTAAACCTGAAGTGAAGCATCGGAATCTATAACTAGTGTCACAGGAATGGTTCAAACATAGACAGTAAGAAGAGTCAGTTTTCTTGTACTTAAGTCGGCATTGTGCCTTTTGTATTTTATTACGAAGCAATTTCTGTGTTTCATCGGCAATAAGAATGTCAGAGGGATACAGAAAACCTGAAGTGAAGCATCGTAATCTATAACTAGTGTCACAGGAATGGTTCAAACATAGACATTAAGAAGAGTCAGTCTTTTTGTACTTAAGTCTGCTTTGTGCCTATTGTATTTAATTCCGATGCAATTTCTGTGTTTCATCGTCAATATGAATGTCAGAGGGATACAGTAAACCTGAAATGAAACAACTGAATCTATAACTAGTGTCAAAGGAATGGTTCAAAACATAGACAGTGAGAGGAGTCAGCCTTCTTGTACTTAAGTCGGCATTGTGCCTTTTGTATTTAATTCCGATGCAATTTCTGTGTTTCATCGTCAATAAGAAGGTCACAGGGATACAGTAAACCTGAAGTGAAGCATCGGAATCAATAACTAGTGTCACAGGAATGGTTCAAAACATAAACAGTAAAAAGAGTCAGTTTTCTTGTCCTTATGTCGGCATTGTGCCTTTTGTATTTAGTTCCGATGCAATTTCTGTGTTTCATCGTCAATAAGAAGGTCAGAGGGATACAGTAAACCTGAAGTGAAGCATCGGAATCTATAACTAGTGTCACAGGAATGGTTCAAAACATAGACAGTAAGAAGAGTGAGTTTTCCTGTACTTAAGTCGGCATTGTGCCTTTTGTATTTAATTCCGATGCAATTTCTGTGTTTCATCGTCAATTAGAAGGTCAGAGGGATACAGTAAACCTGAAGTGAAGCATCGGAATCGTTAACTAGTGTCACAGGAATGGATCAAAACATAGACAGCAAGAAGAGTCAATTTTCTTGTACTTAAGTCGGCATTGTGCCTTCTCTGTTAAATTCCGATGCAATTTCTGAGTTTCGGCGTCGATAAGAAGGTCCAAGGGATACAGTAAACCTGAAGTGAAGCATCGGTATCTAAAACCGGTCTCAGAGGAAAGGTTCAAAGCATAGACAGTAAGAAGAGCCAGTCTTCTTGTACATGAGTCGGCATTGTGCCTTTTGTATTTAATTCCGATGCAATTTCTGTGTATCATCGTCAATAAGAAGGTCAGCTGGATACAGTAAACCTGAAGCGAAGCATCGGAATCTATAACTAGTGTCACAGGAATGGTTCAAAACTTAGACAGGTAGTATAGCCAGTCTTCTTGTACTTGAGTCGGCATTGTGCCTTTAGTATTTAATTCCGATGCAATTTCTGTGACTCATCGTCAATAAGAAGGTCCAAGGAATACAGTAAACCTGAAGTGTAGCATCGGAATCTATAATAGTGTCACAGGAATGGTTCAAAAAAAAGAACTGAAAGAAGAGTCAGTGTTCTTGTTCTGAAGTCGGCATTGTGCCATTTGTATTTAATTAAGATGCAATTTCTGTGTTTCATCGTCAATAATAAAGAACAGAGGGATACAGTATACCTGAAGTGAAGCATCGGAATCTATAACTAGTGTCACAGGAATGGTTCAAAACATAGACAGTAAGAGGAGTCAGTCTTCTTGTACTTAAGTCGGCATTGTGCCTTTTGTATTTCATTCCGATGCAATTTACGTGTTTCATCGTCAATAAGAAGGTCAGAGGGATACAGTAAACCGACGTGAAGGGTCGGAATCTATAACTAGTGTCACAGGAGGGGTTCAAATCATAGACAGCAAGATGAGTCACTTTTCTTGTACTTAAGTCGGCATTGTGACTTTTGTATTTAATTCCGGTGCAATATCTGTGTTTCATCGTCAATAAGAAGGTCAGAGGGATACAGTAATCCTGAAGTGAAGCATCGGAATCTATAACTAGTGTCACAGGAATGGTTCAAAACATAGACAGTAAGAAGGGTCAGTGTTCTTGTACTGAAGTCGGCATTGTGCCTTTTGTATTTAATTAAGATGCAATTTCTGTGTTTCATCGTCAATAATAAGGTCAGAGGGATACAGTAAACCTGAAGTGAAGCATCGGAATCTATAAGTAGTGTCACAGGAATGGTTCAAAACATAGACAGTAAGAAGAAGCAGTCTTCTTGTACTTAAGTCGACATTGTGCATTTTGTATTTAATTCCGAAGCAATATCTGTGTTTCATCGTCAATACGAAGGTCAGAGGGATACAGTAAACCTGAAGTGAAGCATCGGAATCTATAACTAGTGTCACAGGAATGGTTCAAAACATAGACAGTAAGAAAAGTCAGTTTTCCTGTACTTAAGTCGGCATTGTGCTTTTTGTATGTAATTCCGATGCAATTTCTGTGTTTCATCGTCAATTAGAAGGTCAGATGGATACAGCAAACCTGAAGTCAAGCATCGGAATCTTTAACTAGTGTCACAGGAATGGTTCAAATCATAGACAGTTAGGAGAGTCAGTTTTCCTGTATTTAAGTCGGCATTGTAACTTTTGTATGTAATTCCGATGCAATTTCTGTGTTTCATTGTCAATAAGAAGGTCAGAGGGATACAGTAAACCTGAAGCGAATCATCGGAATCTATAACTAGTGTCACAGGAATGGTTCAAAGCATACACAGGAAGTATAGCCAGTCTTCTTGTACTTGAGTCGGCATTGTGCCTTTTGTATTTAATTCCGAAGCAATTTCTGTGTTTCATCGTGAATACGACGGTGAGAGGGATACAGTAAACCTGAAGTGAAGCATCGGAATCTATAACTAGTGTCACGGGAATAATTCAAAACATAGACAGTAAGAAGAGTCAGTCTTCTTTTACTTAAGTCGGCATTGTGCCTTTTGTATATATTTCCGATGCAATTTCTGTGTTTCATCGTTAATAAGAAGGTCAGAGGGTTACAGTAAACCTGTAGTGAAGCAACGGAATCTATAACTAGTGTCACAGGAATGGTTCAAAACGTAGACAGTACGAAGAGTCAGTCTTCTTGTTCTGAAGTCGGCATTGTGCCTTTTGTATTTAATTAAGATGCAATTTCTGTGTTTAATCGTCAATAATAAGGTCAGAGGGATACAGTATACTTGAAGTGAAGCATCGGAATCTATAACTAGTGTCACAGGAATGGTTCAAAACGTAGACAGTAAGAAGAGTCAGTCTTCTTGTACTTAAGTCGGCATTGTGCCTTTTGTATTTAATTATGATGCAATTTCTGTACTTCATCGTCAATAAGAAGGTCAAAGGGATACAGTGAACGTGAAGTGAAGCAATGGAGTCTATAACTAGCGTCACAGGGATGGTTCAAAACATAGACAGTAAGAAGAGTCAGCCTTCTTGTACTTAAGTCGCCATTGTGCCTTTTATATACAATTCCGATGCAATTTCTGTGTTTCATCGTCTATAAGAACTTCAGAGGGATACAGTAAACCTGAAGTGAAGCATCGGAATCTATAACTAGCATCACAGGAATGGTTCAAAACATAGACAGTAAGAAGAGTCAGTTTTCTGGTACTTAAGTCGGCATTGTGCTTTTTGTATTTAATTCCGATGTAATTTCTGTGTTTCATCGTCAATACGAAGGTCAGAGGGATACAGTAAACCTTAAGTGAAGCATCGGAATCTATAACTAGTGTTACAGGAATGGTTCAAAACATAGAGAGTAAGAAGAGTCAGTCTTTTTGTACTTAAGTCGGCATTGTGCCTTTTGTATCTAATTCCGATGCAATTTCTGTGTTTCATCGTCAATACGAAGGTCAGAGGGATACAGTAAACCTGAAGTAAAGCATCGGAATCTATAACTAGTGTCACAGGAATGGTTCAAACATAGACAGTAAGAAGAGTCAGTTTTCTTGTACTTAAGTCGGCATTGTGCCTTTTGTATTTTATTACGATGCAATTTCTGTGTTTCATCGTCAATAAGAAGGTCAGAGGGATACAGTAAACCTGAAGTGAAGCATCGTAATCTATAACTAGTGTCACAGGAATGGTTCAAAACATAGACAATAAGAAGAGTCAGTCTTTTTGTACTTAAGTCTGCTTTGTGCCTTTTGTATTTAATTCCGATGCAATTTCTGTGTTTCATCGTCAATACGAATGTCAGAGGGATACAGTAAGCCTGAAATGAAACAAATGAATCTATAACTAGCGTCAAAGAAATGGTTCAAAACGTAGACAGTAAGAGGAGTCAGTCTTCTTGTACTTAAGTCGGCATTGTGCCTTTTGTATTTAATTCCGATGCAATGTACGTGTTTCATCGTCAATAAGAAGGTCAGAGGGATACAGTAAACCTGAAGTGAACCATCGGAATCTATAACTAGTGTCACAGGAGTGGTTCAAAACATAGACAGCAAGAAGAGTCACTTTTCTTGTACTTAAGTCGGCATTGTGCCTTTTGTATTTAATTCCGGTGCAATTTCTGTATTTCATCGTCAATAAGAAGGTCACAGAGATACAGTAAACCTGAAGTGAAGCATCGGAATCAATAAATAGTGTCACAGGAATGGTTCAAAACATTAACAGTAAAAAGAGTCAGTTTTCTTGTTCTTATGTCGTTATTGTGCCTTTTGTATTTAGTTCTGATGCAATTTCTGTGTTTCATCGTCAATAAGGTCAGAGGGATACAGTAAACCTGAGGTGAAGCATCGGAATCTGTAACTAGTGTCACAGGAATGCTTCAAAACATAGACAGTAAGAAGAGTCAATTTTCCTGTACTTTAGTCGGCATTGGGCCTTTTGTATGTAATTCCGATGCAATCTCTGTGTTTCATCGTAAATTAGAAGGTCAGAGGGATTCAGTAAACCTGAAGTGAATCATCGGAATCTTTAACTAGTGTCACAGGATTGGTTCAAAACATAGACAGTAAGAAGAGTCCATTTTCTTGTACTTAAGTCGGCATTGTGCCTTCTCTATTAAATTCCGATGCAATTTCTGTGTTTCGGCGTCGATAAGAAGGTCCAAGGGATACAGTAAACCTGAAGTGTAGCATCGGAATCTATAATAGTCTCACAGGAATGGTTCAAAACATAGACAGTAAGAAGAGTCAGTCTTCTTGTACTTAAGTTGGCATTGTGCCTTTTGTATTTAATTAAGATGTAATTTCTGTGTTTCATCGTCAATAATAAGGTCAGAGGGATACAGTATACCTGAAGTGAAGCATCGGAATCTATAACTAGTGTCACAGGAATGGTTCAAAACTTAGACAGGTAGTATAGCCAGTCTTCTTGTACTTGAGTCGGCATTGTGCCTTTTGCATTTAATTCCGATGCAATTTCTGTGATTCATCGTCCATAAGAAGGTCCAAGGAATACAGTAAACCTGAAGTGTAGCATCGGAATCTATAATAGTCTCACAGGAATGGTTCAAAACATAGACAGTAAGAAGAGTCAGTCTTCTTGTACTTAAGTTGGCATTGTGCCTTTTGTATTTAATTAAGATGTAATTTCTGTGTTTCATCGTCAATAATAAGGTCAGAGGGATACAGTATACCTGAAGTGAAGCATCGGAATCTATAACTAGTGTCACAGGAATGGTTCAAAACATAGACAGTAATAAGAGTAAGTCTTCTTGTACTTAAGGCGGCATTGTGCTGTTTGTATGTAATTCCGATGCAATTTCTGTGTTTCATCGTCATTAAGAAGGTCAGAGGGATACAGTAAACCTGAAGTGAAGCAACGGAATCTATAACTAGTGTCACAGGAATGGTTCAAAAAATTGACAGTAAGAAGAGTCAGTGTTCTTGTACTGAAGTCAGCATTGTGCCATTTGTATTTAATTAAGATGCAATTTCTGTGTTTCATCGTCAATAATAAGGTCAGAGGGATACAGTATACCTGAAGTGAAGCATCGGAATCTATAACTAGTGTCGCAAGAATGGTTCAAATCATAGACAGTAAGAAGAGTCAGTCTTCTTGTACTTAAGTCGGCATTGTGCATTTTGTATTTAATTCCGAAGCATTTTCTGTGTTTCATCGTCAATAAAAGGGTCACAGGGATACAGTAAACCTGAAGTGATGCATCGGAATCTATAACTAGTATCACATGAATGGTTCAAAACATAGATATTAAGAAGAGTCTGCTTTCTTGTACTTAAGTCGGCATTGTGCCTTTTCTATTTAATTCCGTTGCAATTTCTGTGTTTCGCCGTCAATAACAAGGTCCAAGGGATACAGTTAACCTGAAGCGAAGCATCGGAATCGAAAACCGGTCTCACAGGAAAGCTTCAAAACATAGTCAGTAAGAAGAGCCAGTCTTCTTGTAGTTGAGTCGGCATTGTGCCTTCGTATTTAATTCCGATGCTATTTCTGTGTTTCATCGTCAGTACGACGGTCAGAGGGATACAGTAAACCTGAAGTGAAGCATCAGAATCTATAATAGTGTCACAGGAATGGTTCAAAACATAGACAGTAAGAAGAGTTAGTCTTCTTGTACTTAAGTCGGCATTGTGCCTTTTGTATTTAATTAAGATGCAATTTCGGTGTTTCATCGTCAATAATAAGGTCAGAGGGATACAGTATACCTGAGGTGAAGTATCAGAATCTATAACTAGTGTCACAGGAATGGTTCAAAACATAGACAGTAATAAGGGTCAGTCTTCTTGTACTTAAGTCGGCATTGTGCCTTTTGTATATAATTCCGATGCAATTTCTGTGTTTCATCGTCAATAAGAAGGTCAGAGGTATACAGTAAACCTGAAGTGAAGCAACGGAATCTATACCTAGTGTCACAGGAATCTTTCAAAAAATAGACTGAAAGTAGAGTCAGTGTTCTTGTTCTGAAGTCGGCATTGTGCCATTTGTATTTAATTAAGATGCAATTTCTGTGTTTCATCGTCAATAATAAAGGTCAGAGGGATACAGTATACCTGAAGTGAAGCATCGGAATATATAACTAGTGTCACAGGAGTGGTTCAAATCATAGACAGTAAGAAGAGTCAGTCTTCTTGTAGTTAAGTCGGCATTGTGCCTTTTGTATATATTTCCGATGCAATTTCTGTGTTTCATGGTCAATAAGGAGGTCAGAGGGATACAGTATACCTGAAGTGAAGCATCGGAATCTATAACTACTATCACAGGAATGGTTCAAAACCTAGACAGTAAGAAGAGTCAGTCTTCTTGTGCTTAAGTCGGCATTGTGCCTTTTGTATTTAATTAAGATGCAATTTCTGTACTTCATCGTCAATAAGAAGGTCAAAGGGATACAGTGAACGTGAAGTGAAGCAATGGAGTCTATAACTAGTGTCACAGGGATGGTTCAAAACATAGACAGTTAGAAGAGTCAGCCATCTTGTACTTAAGTCGGCATTGTGCCTTTTATATATAATTCCGATGCAATTTATGTGTTTCATCGTCTATAAGAAGCTCAGAGGGATACAGTAAACCTGAAGTGAAGCATCGGAATCTATAACTAGCGTCACAGGAATGGTTCAAAACATAGACAGTAGGAAGAGTCTGTTTTTTTGTACTTAAGTCGGCATTGTGCCTTTTGTATTTAATTCCGATGCAATTTCTGTGTTTCATCGTCAATACGAATGTCAGAGGTATACAGTAAACCTGAAATGAAACAACTGAATCTATAACTAGTGTCACAGGAATGGTTCAAAACATAGACAGTAAGAGGAGTCACTCTTCTTGACCTTAAGTCGGCATTGTGCCTTTTGTATTTAATTCCGATGCAATTTACGTGTTTCATCGCCAATAAGAAGGTCAGAGGGATACAGTAAACCTGAAGTGAAGCAACAGAATCTATAACTAGTGTCACAGGAATGGTTCAAAACGTAGACAGTACGAAGAGTCAGTCTTCTTGTTCTGAAGTCGGCATTGTGCGTTTTGTATTTAATGAAGATGCAATTTCTGTCTTTAATCGTCAATAATAAGGTCAGAGGGATACAGTATACCTGAAGTGAAGAATCGGAATCTATAACTAGTGCCACAGGAATGGTTCAAAACGTAGACAGTAAGAAGAGTCAGTCTTCTTGTACTTAAGTCAGCATTGTGCCTTTTGTATTTAATTATGATGCAATTTCTGTACTTCATCGTCAATAAGAAGGCCAAAGGGATACAGTGAACGTGAAGTGAAGCAATGGAGTCTATAACTAGCGTCACAGGGATGGTTCAAAACATAGACAGTAAGAAGAGTCAGCCTTCTTGTACTTAAGTCGCCGATGTGCCTTTTATATGTAATTCCGATGCAATTTCTGTGTTTCATCGTCTAAAAGAAGTTCAGAGGGATACAGTAAACCTGAAGTGAAGCATCGGAATCTATAACTAGCATCACAGGAATGGTTCAAAACATAGAGAGTAAGAAGAGTCAGTTTTCTTGTACTTAAGTCGGCATTGTGCCTTTTGTATTTAATTACGATGTAATTTCTGTGTTTCATCGTCAATAAGATGGTCAGAGGGATACAGTAAACCTTAAGTGAAGCATCGGAATCTATAACTAGTGTTACAGGAATGGTTCAAAACATAGAGAGTAAGAAGAGTCAGTCTTTTTGTACTTAAGTCGGCATTGTGCCTTTTGTATCTAATTCCGATGCAATTTCTGTGTTTCATCGTCAATACGAAGGTCAGAGGGATACAGTAAACCTGATGTGAAGCATCGGAATCTATAACTAGTGTCACAGGAATGGTTCAAACATAGACAGTAAGAAGAGTCAGTTTTCTTGTACTTAAGTCGGCATTGTGCCTTTTGTATTTTATTACGTTGCAATTTCTGTGTTTCATCGTCTATAAGAAGTTCAGAGGGATACAGTAAACCTGAAGTGAAGCATCAGAATCTATAACTAGCGTCACAGGAATGGTTCAAAACATAGACGGTAAGAAGAGTCAGTTTTCTTGTACTTAAGTCGGCATTGTGCCTTTTGTATTTAATTCCGATGTAATTTCTGTGTTTCATCGTCAATAAGAAGGTCAGAGGGATACAGTAAACCTTAAGTGAAGCATCGGAATCTATTACTAGTGTTACAGGAATGGTTCAAAACATAGAGAGTAAGAAGAGACAGTCTTCTTGTACTTAAGTCGGCATTGTGCCTTTTGTATCTAATTCCGATGCAATTTCTGTGTTTCATCGACAATACGAAGGTCAGAGGGACACAGTAAACCTGAAGTGAAGCATCGGAATCTATAACTAGTGTCACAGGAATGGTTCAAACATAGACAGTAAGAAGAGTCAGTCTTTTTGTACTTAAGTCTGCTTTGTGCCTTTTGTATCTAATTCCGATGCAATTTCTGTGTTTCATCGGCAATACGAAGGTCAGAGGGATACAGTAAACCTGAAGTGAAGCATCGGAATCTATAACTAGTGTCACAGGAATGGTTCAAACATAGACAGTAAGAAGAGTCAGTTTTCTTGTACTTAAGTCGGCATTGTGCCTTCTCTGTTAAATTCCGATGCAATTTCTGTGTTTCATCGTCAATTAGAAGGTCCAAGGGATACAGTAAACCTGAAGTGAAGCATCGGTATCTAAAACCGGTCTCAGAGGAAGGTTCAAAGCATAGACAGTAAGAAGAGCCAGTCATCTTGTACATGAGTCGGCATTGTGCCTTTTGTATTTAATTCCGATGCAATTTCTGTGTATCATCGTCAATAAGAAGGTCAGCTGGATACAGTAAACCTGAAGCGAAGCATCGGAATCTATAACTAGTGTCACAGGAATGGTTCAAACATAAACAGTAAAAAGAGTCAGTTTTCTTGTCCTTATGTCGGCATTGTGCCTTTTGTATTTAGTTCCGATGCAATTTCTGTGTCTCATCGTCAATAAGAAGGTCCAAGGAATACAGTATACCTGAAGTGTAGCATCGGAATCTATAATAGTGTCACGGGAATGGTTCAAAAAATAGACTGAAAGAAGAGTCAGTGTTCTTGTTCTGAAGTCGGCATTGTGCCATTTGTATTTAATTAAGATGCAATTTCTGTGTTTCATCGTCAATAATGAAGGTCAGAGGGATACAGTATACCTGAAGTGAAGCATCGGAATCTATAACTAGTGTCACAGGAATGGTTCAAAACATAGACAGTAAGAAGAGTCAGTCTTCTTGTACTTAAGTCTGCATTGTGCCTTTTGTATTTAGTTCTGATGCCATTTCTGTGTTTCATCGTCAATACGAATGTCAGAGAGATACAGTAAACCTGAAATGAAACAACTGAATCTATAACTAGTGTCACAGGAATGGTTCAAAACATAGACAGTAAGAGGAGTCAGTCTTCTTGTACTTAAGTCGGCATTGTGCCTTTTGTATTTAATTCCGATGCAATTTACGTGATTCATCGTCAATAAGAAGGTCAGAGGGATACAGTAAACCGAAGTGAAGGGTCGGAATCTATAACTAGTGTCACAGGAGTGGTTCAAATCATAGACAGCAAGATGAGTCACTTTTCTTGTACTTAAGTCGGCATTGTGACTTTTGTATTTAATTCCGGTGCAATTTCTGTGTTTCATCGTCAATAAGAAGGTCAGAGGGATACAGTAATCCTGAAGTGAAGCATCGGAATCTATAACTAGTGTCACAGGAATGGTTCAAAACATAGACAGTAAGAAGGGTCAGTGTTCTTGTACTGAAGTCGGCATTGTGACTTTTGTATTTAATTAAGATGCAATTTCTGTGTTTCATCGTCAATAATAAGGTCAGAGGGATATAGTAAACCTGAAGTGAAGCATCGGAATCTATAAGTAGTGTCACAGGAATGGTTCAAAACATAGACAGTAAGAAGAAGCAGTCTTCTTGTACTTAAGTCGCCATTGTGCATTTTGTATTTAATTCCGATGCAATATCTGTGTTTCATCGTCAATACGAAGGTCAGAGGGATACAGTAAACCTGAAGTGAAGCATCGGAATCTATAACTAGTGTCACAGGAATGGTTCAAAACATAGACAGTAAGAAAAGTCAGTTTTCCTGTACTTAAGTCGGCATTGTGCTTTTTGTATGTAATTCCGATGCAATTTCTGTGTTTCATCGTCAATTAGAAGGTCAGTAGGATACAGCAAACCTGAAGTGAAGCATCGGAATCGTTAACTAGTGTCACAGGAATGGTTCAAATCATAGACAGTTAGGAGAGTCAGTTTTCCTGTATTTAAGTCGGCATTGTAACTTTTGTATGTAATTCCGATGCAATTTCTGTGTTTCATTGTCAATAAGAAGGTCAGAGGGATACAGTAAACCTGAAGCGAATCATCGGAATCTATAACTAGTGTCACAGGAATGGTTCAAAGCATACACAGGAAGTATAGCCAGTCTTCTTGTACTTGAGTCGGCATTGTGCCTTTTGTATTTAATTCCGAAGCAATTTCTGTGTTTCATCGTGAATACGACGGTGAGAGGGATACAGTAAACCTGAAGTGAAGCATCGGAATCTATAACTAGTGTCACGGGAATAATTCAAAACATAGACAGTAAGAAGAGTCAGTCTTCTTTTACTTAAGGCGGCATTGTGCCTTTTGTATATATTTCCGATGCAATTTCTGTGTTTCATCGTTAATAAGAAGGTCAGAGGGATACAGTAAACCTGTAGTGAAGCAACGGAATCTATAACTAGTGTCACAGGAATGGTTCAAAACGTAGACAGTACGAAGAGTCAGTCTTCTTGTTCTGAAGTCGGCATTGTGCTTTTTGTATTTAATTAAGATGCAATTTCTGTGTTTAATCGTCAATAATAAGGTCAGAGGGATACAGTATACCTGAAGTGAAGCATCGGAATCTATAACTAGTGTCACAGGAATGGTTCAAAACGTAGACAGTAAGAAGAGTCAGTCTTCTTGTACTTAAGTCGGCATTGTGCCTTTTGTATTTAATTATGATGCAATTTCTGTACTTCATCGTCAATAAGAATGTCAAAGGGATACAGTGAACGTGAAGTGAAGAAATGGAGTCTATAACTAGCGTCACAGGGATGGTTCAAAACATAGACAGTAAGAAGAGTCAGCCTTCTTGTACTTAAGTCGCCATTGTGCCTTTTATATACAATTCCGATGCAATTTCTGTGTTTCATCGTCTATAAGAACTTCAGAGGGATACAGTAAACCTGAAGTGAAGCATCGGAATCTATAACTAGCATCACAGGAATGGTTCAAAACATAGACAGTAAGAAGAGTCAGTTTTCTGGTACTTAAGTCGGCTTTGTGCCTTTTGTATTTAATTCCGATGTAATTTCTGTGTTTCATCGTCAATAAGAAGGTCAGAGGGATACAGTAAACCTTAAGTGAAGCATCAGAATCTATAACTAGTGTTACAGGAATGGTTCAAAACATAGAGAGTAAGAAGAGTCAGTCTTTTTGTACTTAAGTCGGCATTGTGCCTTTTGTATCTAATTCCGATGCAATTTCTGTGTTTCATCGTCAATACGAAGGTCAGAGGGATACAGTAAACCTGAAGTAAAGCATCGGAATCTATAACTAGTGTCACTGGAATGGTTCAAAACACAGACATTAAGAAGAGTCTGTCTTCTTGTACTTAGGTCTGCATTGTGCCTTTTGTATTTAATTCCGATGCAATGTACGTGTTTCATCGTCAATAAGAAGGTCAGAGGGATACAGTAAACCTGAAGTGAACCATCGGAATCTATAACTAGTGTCACAGGAGTAGTTCAAAACATAGACAGCAAGAAGAGTCACTTTTCTTGTACTTAAGTCGGCATTGTGCCTTTTGTATTTAATTCCGGTGCAATTTCTGTGTTTCATCGTCAATAAGAAGGTCACAGAGATACAGTAAACCTGAAGTGAAGCATCGGAATCAATAAATAGTGTCACAGGAATGGTTCAAAACATTAACAGTAAAAAGAGTCAGTTTTCTTGTTCTTATGTCGTTATTGTGCCTTTTGTATTTAGTTCTGATGCAATTTCTGTGTTTCATCGTCAATAAGGTCAGAGGGATACAGTAAACCTGAAGTGAAGCATCGGAATCTGTAACTATTGTCACAGGAATGCTTCAAAACATAGACAGTAAGAAGAGTCAATTTTCCTGTACTTTAGTCGGCATTGGGCCTTTTGTATGTAATTCCGATGCAATCTCTGTGTTTCATCGTAAATTAGAAGGTCAGAGGGATTCAGTAAACCAGAAGTGAATCATCGGAATCTTTAACTAGTGTCACAGGAATGGTTCAAAACATAGACAGTAAGAAGAGTCCATTTTCATGTACTTAAGTCGGCATTGTGCCTTCTCTATTAAATTCCGATGCAATTTCTGTGTTTCGGCGTCGATAATAAGGTCCAAGGGATACAGTAAACCTGAAGTGAAGCATCGGTATATAAAACCGGTCTCAGAGGAAAGGTTCAAAACATAGACAGTAAGAAGAGGCAGTCTTCTTGTACATGAGTCGGCATTGTGCCTTTTGTATTTAATTCCGATGCAATATCTGTGTATCGTCGTCAATAAGAAGGTCAGCTGGATACAGTAAACCTGAAGCGAAGCATCGGAATCTATAACTAGTGTCACAGGAATGGTTCAAAACTTAGACAGGTAGTATAGCCAGTCTTCTTGTACTTGAGTCGGCATTGTGCCTTTTGCATTTAATTCCGATGCAATTTCTGTGATTCATCGTCCATAAGAAGGTCCAAGGAATACAGTAAACCTGAAGTGTAGCATCGGAATCTATAATAGTCTCACAGGAATGGTTCAAAACATAGACAGTAAGAAGAGTCAGTCTTCTTGTACTTAAGTCGGCATTGTGCTTTTGTATTTAATTAAGATGTAATTTCTGTGTTTCATCGTCAATAATAAGGTCAGAGGGATACAGTATACCTGAAGTGAAGCATCGGAATCTATAACTAGTGTCACAGGAATGGTTCAAATCATAGACAGTAATAAGAGTCAGTCTTCTTGTACTTAAGGCGGCATTGTGCTGTTTGTATATAATTCCGATGCAATTTCTGTGTTTCATCGTCATTAAGAAGGTCAGAGGGATACAGTAAACCTGAAGTGAAGCAACGGAATCTATAACTAGTGTCACAGGAATGGTTCAAAAAATTGACAGTAAGAAGAGGCAGTGTTCTTGTACTGAAGTCAGCATTGTGCCATTTGTATTTAATTAAGATGCAATTTCTGTGTTTCATCGTCAATAATAAGGTCAGAGGGATACAGTATACCTGAAGTGAAGCATCGGAATCAATAACTAGTGTCGCAAGAATGGTTCAAATCATAGACAGTAAGAAGAGTCAGTCTTCTTGTACTTAAGTCGGCATTGTGCATTTTGTATTTAATTCCGAAGCATTTTCTGTGTTTCATCGTCAATAAAAGGGTCACAGGGATACAGTAAACCTGAAGTGATGCATCGGAATCTATAACTAGTATCACAGGAATGGTTCAAAACATAGATATTAAGAAGAGTCTTCTTTCTTGTACTTAAGTCGGCATTGTGCCTTTTCTATTTAATTCCGTTGCAATTTCTGTGTTTCGTCGTCAATAACAAGGTCCAAGGGAAACAGTTAACCTGAAGCGAAGCATCGGAATCGAAAACCGGTCTCACAGGAACGCTTTAAAACATAGACAGTAAGAAGAGCCAGTCTTCTTGTAGTTGAGTCGGCATTATGCCTTCGTATTTAATTCCGATGCAATTTCTGTGTTTCATCGTCAGTACGACGGTCAGAGGGATACAGTAAACCTGAAGTGAAGCATCAGAATCTATAATAGTGTCACAGGAATGGTTCAAAACATAGACAGTAAGAAGAGATAGTCTTCTTGTACTTAAGTTGGCATTGTGCCTTTTGTATTTAATTAAGATGCAATTTCGGTGTTTCATCGTCAATAATAAGGTCAGAGGGATACAGTATACCTGAGGTGAAGTATCGGAATCTATAACTAGTGTCACAGGAATGGTTCAAAGCATAGACAGTAATAAGGGTCAGTCTTCTTGTACTTAAGTCGGCATTGTGCCTTTTGTATATAATTCCGATGCAATTTCTGTGTTTCATCGTCAATAAGAAGGTCAGAGGGATACAGTAAACCTGAAGTGAAGCAACGGAAACTATAACTAGTGTCAGAGGAATGGTTCAAAAAATAGACTGAATGTAGAGTCAGTGTTCTTGTTCTGAAGTCGGCATTGTGCCATTTGTATTTAATTAAGATGCAATTTCTGTGTTTCATCGTCAATAATAAAGGTCAGAGGGATACAGTATACCTGAAGTGAAGCATCGGAATATATAACTAGTGTCACAGGAGTGGTTCAACTCATAGACAGTAAGAAGAGTCAGTCTTCTTGTAGTTAAGTCGTCATTGTGCCTTTTGTATTTAATTCCGATGCAATTTCTGTGTGTCATCGTCAATACGAAGGTCAGAGGAATACAGTAAACCAGAAGTGAAGCATCGGGATCTATAACTAGTGTCACAGGAATGGTTCAAAACATAGACAGTATGAAGAGTCAGTTTTCTTGTACTTAATTCGGCATTGTGTGTTTTGCATTTAATTCCGATGCCATTTCTGTGTTTCATCGTCAATAAGAAGGTCACAGGGATACAGTAAACCTGAAGTGAAGCATCGGAATCTATAACTAGGGTCACAGGAATGGTTCAAAACATAAACAGTAAGAAGAGTCAGTTTTCTTGTACTTAGGTCGGCATTGTGCCTTTTGTATTTAATTCCGATGCAATTTCTGTGTTTCATCGTCAATACGAATGTCAGAGGGATACAGTAAACCTGAAATGAAACAACTGAATCTATCACTAGTGTCACAGGAATGGTTCAAAACATAGACAGCAAGAGGAGTCAGTCTTCTTGTACTTAAGTCGGCATTGTGCCTTTTGTATTTAATTCCGATGCAATTTACGTGTTTCATCGTCAATAAGAAGGTCCGAGGGATACAGTAAACCTGATGTGAAGCGTCGGAATCTATAACTAGTGTCACAGGAGTGGTTCAAAACATAGACAGCAAGAAGAGTCACTTTTCTTGTACTTAAGTCGGCCTTGTGCCTTTTGTATTTAATTCCGGTGCAATTTCTGTGTTTCGTCGTCAATAAGAAGGTCAGAGGGATACAGTAATCCTGAAGTGAAGCAACGGAATCTATAACTAGTGTCACAGGAATGGTTCAAAACATAGACAGTAAGAAGGGTCAGTGTTCTTGTACTGAAGTCGGCATTGTGCCTTTTGTAATTAATTAAGATGCAATTTCTGTGTTTCATCGTCAATAATAAGGTCAGAGGGATACAGTAAACCTGAAGTGAAGCATCGGAATCTATAAGTAGTGTCACAGGAATGGTTCAAAACATAGGCAGTAAGAAGAAGCAGTCTTCTTGTACTTAAGTCGACATTATGCATTTTGTATTTAATTCCGATGCAATATCTGTGTTTCATCGTCAATACGAAGGTCAGAGGGATACAGTAAACCTGAAGTGAAGCATCGCAATCTATAACTAGTGTCACAGAAATGGTTCAAAACGTAGACAGTAAGATGAGTCAGTTTTCCTGTACTTAAGTCGGCATTGTGCCTTTGGTATGTAATTCCGATGCAATTTCTGTGTTTCATCGTCAATTGGAAGGTCAGAGGGATTCAGTAAACCTGAAGTGAAGCATCGGAATCTTTAACTAGTGTCACAGGAATGGTTCAAATCATAGACAGTAAGAAGAGTCAGTTTTCCTGTACTTAAGTCGGAATTGTGCCTTTTGTATGTAATTCCGATGCAATTTCTGTGTTTCATCGTCAATAAGATGGTCAGAGGGATACAGTAAACCTGAAGTGAAGCAACAGAATCTATAACTAGTGTCACAGGAATGGTTCAAAACGTAGACAGTACGAAGAGTCAGTCTTCTTGTTCTGAAGTCGGCATTGTGCGTTTTGTATTTAATGAAGATGCAATTTCTGTCTTTAATCGTCAATAATAAGGTCAGAGGGATACAGTATACCTGAAGTGAAGCATCGGAATCTATAACTAGTGCCACAGGAATGGTTCAAAACGTAGACAGTAAGAAGAGTCAGTCTTCCTGTACTTAAGTCAGCATTGTGCCTTTTGTATTTAATTATGATGCAATTTCTGTACTTCATCGCCAATAAGAAGGCCAAAGGGATACAGTGAACGTGAAGTGAAGCAATGGAGTCTATAACTAGCGCCACAGGGATGGTTCAAAACATAGACAGTAAGAAGAGTCAGCCTTCTTGTACTTAAGTCGCCGATGTGCCTTTTATATGTAATTCCGATGCAATTTCTGTGTTTCATCGTCTTTAAGAAGTTCAGAGGGATACAGTAAACCTGAAGTGAAGCATCGGAATCTATAACTAGCATCACAGGAATGGTTCAAAACATAGACAGTAAGAAGAGTCAGTTTTCTTGTACTTAAGTGGGCATTGTGCCTTTTGTATTTAATTCCGATGTAATTTCTGTGTTTCATCGTCAATAAGATGGTCAGAGGGATACAGTAAACCTTAAGTGAAGCATCGGAATCTATAACTAGTGTTACAGGAATGGTTCAAAACATAGAGAGTAAGAAGAGTCAGTCTTTTTGTACTTAAGTCAGCATTGTGCCTTTTGTATCTAATTCCGATGCAATTTCTGTGTTTCATCGTCAATACGAAGGTCAGAGGGATACAGTAAACCTGAAGTGAAGCATCGGAATCTATAACTAGTGTCACAGGAATGGTTCAAACATAGACAGTAAGAAGAGTCAGTTTTCTTGTACTTAAGTCGGCATTGTGCCTTTTGTATTTTATTACGATGCAATTTCTGTGTTTCATCGTCAATACGAATGTCAGAGGGATACAGTAAACCTGAAATGAAACAACTGAATCTATCACTAGTGTCACAGGAATGGTTCAAAACATAGACAGCAAGAGGAGTCAGTCTTCTTGTACTTAAGTCGGCATTGTGCCTTTTGTATTTAATTCCGATGCAATTTACGTGTTTCATCGTCAATAAGAAGGTCCGAGGGATACAGTAAACCTGATGTGAAGCGTCGGAATCTATAACTAGTGTCACAGGAGTGGTTCAAAACATAGACAGCAAGAAGAGTCACTTTTCTTGTACTTAAGTCGGCCTTGTGCCTTTTGTATTTAATTCCGGTGCAATTTCTGTGTTTCGTCGTCAATAAGAAGGTCAGAGGGATACAGTAATCCTGAAGTGAAGCAACGGAATCTATAACTAGTGTCACAGGAATGGTTCAAAACATAGACAGTAAGAAGGGTCAGTGTTCTTGTACTGAAGTCGGCATTGTGCCTTTTGTAATTAATTAAGATGCAATTTCTGTGTTTCATCGTCAATAATAAGGTCAGAGGGATACAGTAAACCTGAAGTGAAGCATCGGAATCTATAAGTAGTGTCACAGGAATGGTTCAAAACATAGGCAGTAAGAAGAAGCAGTCTTCTTGTACTTAAGTCGACATTATGCATTTTGTATTTAATTCCGATGCAATATCTGTGTTTCATCGTCAATACGAAGGTCAGAGGGATACAGTAAACCTGAAGTGAAGCATCGGAATCTATAACTAGTGTCACAGGAGTGGTTCAAAACATAGACAGCAAGAAGAGTCACTTTTCTTGTACTTAAGTCGGCCTTGTGCCTTTTGTATTTAATTCCGGTGCAATTTCTGTGTTTCGTCGTCAATAAGAAGGTCAGAGGGATACAGTAATCCTGAAGTGAAGCAACGGAATCTATAACTAGTGTCACAGGAATGGTTCAAAACATAGACAGTAAGAAGGGTCAGTGTTCTTGTACTGAAGTCGGCATTGTGCCTTTTGTAATTAATTAAGATGCAATTTCTGTGTTTCATCGTCAATAATAAGGTCAGAGGGATACAGTAAACCTGAAGTGAAGCATCGGAATCTATAAGTAGTGTCACAGGAATGGTTCAAAACATAGGCAGTAAGAAGAAGCAGTCTTCTTGTACTTAAGTCGACATTATGCATTTTGTATTTAATTCCGATGCAATATCTGTGTTTCATCGTCAATACGAAGGTCAGAGGTATACAGTAAACCTGAAGTGAAGCATCGCAATCTATAACTAGTGTCACAGAAATGGTTCAAAACGTAGACAGTAAGATGAGTCAGTTTTCCTGTACTTAAGTCGGCATTGTGCCTTTGGTATGTAATTCCGATGCAATTTCTGTGTTTCATCGTCAATTGGAAGGTCAGAGGGATTCAGTAAACCTGAAGTGAAGCATCGGAATCTTTAACTAGTGTCACAGGAATGGTTCAAATCATAGACAGTAAGAAGAGTCAGTTTTCCTGTACTTAAGTCGGAATTGTGCCTTTTGTATGTAATTCCGATGCAATTTCTGTGTTTCATCGTCAATAAGATGGTCAGAGGGATACAGTAAACCTGAAGTGAAGCAACAGAATCTATAACTAGTGTCACAGGAATGGTTCAAAACGTAGACAGTACGAAGAGTCAGTCTTCTTGTTCTGAAGTCGGCATTGTGCGTTTTGTATTTAATGAAGATGCAATTTCTGTCTTTAATCGTCAATAATAAGGTCAGAGGGATACAGTATACCTGAAGTGAAGCATCGGAATCTATAACTAGTGCCACAGGAATGGTTCAAAACGTAGACAGTAAGAAGAGTCAGTCTTCCTGTACTTAAGTCAGCATTGTGCCTTTTGTATTTAATTATGATGCAATTTCTGTACTTCATCGTCAATAAGAAGGCCAAAGGGATACAGTGAACGTGAAGTGAAGCAATGGAGTCTATAACTAGCGCCACAGGGATGGTTCAAAACATAGACAGTAAGAAGAGTCAGCCTTCTTGTACTTAAGTCGCCGATGTGCCTTTTATATGTAATTCCGATGCAATTTCTGTGTTTCATCGTCTTTAAGAAGTTCAGAGGGATACAGTAAACCTGAAGTGAAGCATCGGAATCTATAACTAGCATCACAGGAATGGTTCAAAACATAGACAGTAAGAAGAGTCAGTTTTCTTGTACTTATGTCGGCATTGTGCCTTTTGTATTTAATTCCGATGTAATTTCTGTGTTTCATCGTCAATAAGATGGTCAGAGGGATACAGTAAACCTTAAGTGAAGCATCGGAATCTATAACTAGTGTTACAGGAATGGTTCAAAACATAGAGAGTAAGAAGAGTCAGTCTTTTTGTACTTAAGTCAGCATTGTGCCTTTTGTATCTAATTCCGATGCAATTTCTGTGTTTCATCGTCAATACGAAGGTCAGAGGGATACAGTAAACCTGAAGTGAAGCATCGGAATCTATAACTAGTGTCACAGGAATGGTTCAAACATAGACAGTAGGAAGAGTCAGTTTTCTTGTACTTAAGTCGGCATTGTGCCTTTTGTATTTTATTACGATGCAATTTCTGTGTTTCATCGTCAATAAGAAGGTCAGAGGGATACAGTAAACCTGAAGTGAAGCATCGTAATCTATAACTAGCGTCGCAGGAATGGTTCAAAGCATAGACATTAAGAAGAGTCAGTCTTTTTGTACTTAAGTCTGCTTTGTGTCCTTTGTATTTAATTCCGATGCAATTTCTGTGTTTCATCGTCAATACGAATGTCAGAGGGATACAGTAAACCTGAAATGAAACAACTGAATCTATAACTAGCGTCAAAGGAATGGCTCAAAACGTAGACAGTAAGAGGAGTCAGTCTTCTTGTATTTAAGTCGGCATTGTGCCTTTTGTATTTAATTCCTGAAGCAATTTACGTGTTTCATCGTCAATAAGAAGGTCAGAGGGATACAGTAAACCTGAAGTGAAGCATCGGAATCTATAACTAGTGTCACAGGAGTGGTTCAAAACATAGACAGCAAGAAGAGTCACTTTTCTTGTACTTAAGTCGGCATTGTGCCTTTTGTATTTAATTCCGGTGCAATTTCTGTGTTTCATCGTCAATAAGAAGGTCACAGAGATACAGTAAACCTGAAGTGAAGCATCGGAATCAATAACTAGTGTCACAGGAATGGTTCAAAACATAAACAGTAAAAAGAGTCAGTTTTCTTGTTCTTATGTCGGCATTGTGACTTTTGTATTTAGTTCGGATGCAATTTCTGTGTTTCATCGTCAATAAGAAGGTCAGAGGGATACAGTAAACCTGAAGTGAAACATCGGAATCTATAACTAGTGTCACAGGAATGGTTCAAAACATAGACAGTATGAAGAGTCAATTTTCCTGTACTTTAGTCGGCATTGTGCCTTTTGTATGTAATTCCGATGCAATTTCTGTGTTTCATCGTCAATTAGAAGGTCAGAGGGATACAGTAAACCTGAAGTGAAGCATCGGAATCTTTAACTAGTGTCACAGGAATGGTTCAAAACATAGACAGAAAGAAGAGTCAATTTTCTTGTACTTAAGTCGGCATTGTGCCTTCTCTATTAAATTCCGATGCAATTTCTGTGTTTCGGCGTCGATAATAAGGTCCAAGGGATACAGTAAACCTGTAGTGAAGCATCGGTATATAAAACCGGTCTCAGAGGAAAGGTTCAAAACATAGACAGTAAGAAGAGCCAGTCTCCTTGTACATGAGTCGACATTGTGCCTTTTGTATTTAAGTCCGATGCAATATCAGTGTATCATCGTCAATAAGAAGGTCAGCTGGATACAGTAAACCTGAAGCGAAGCATCGGAATCTATAACTAGTGTCACAGGAATGGTTCAAAACTTAGACAGGTAGTATAGCCAGTCTTCTTGTACTTGAGTCGGAATTGTGCCTTTTGTATATAATTCCGATGCAATTTCTGTGATTCATCGTCAATAAGAAGGTCCAAGGAATACAGTAAACCTGAAGTGTAGCATCGGAATCTATAATAGTCCCACAGGAATGGTTCAAAACATAGACAGTAAGAAGAGTCAGTCTTCTTGTACTTAAGTCGGCATTATGCCTTTTGTATTTAATTTAGATGGAGTTTCTGTGTTTCATCGTCAATAATAAGGTCAGAGGGATACAGTATACCTGAAGTGAAGCATCGGAATCTATAACTAGTGTCACAGGAATTGTTCAAAACATAGACAGTAATAAGAGTCAGTCTTCTTGTACTTAAGGCGGCATTGTGCTATTTGTATATAATTCCGATGCAATTTCTGTGTTTCATCGTCAATAAGAAGGTCAGAGGGATACAGTATACCCGAAGTGAAGCATCGGAATCTATAACTAGTGTCACAGGAATTATTCAAATCATAGACAGTAAGAAGAGTCAGTCTTCCTGTACTTAAGTCGGCATTGTGCATTTTGTATTTAATTCCGAAGCATTTTCTGTGTTTCATCGTCAATAAGAGGGTCACAGGGATACAGTAAACCGGAAGTGATGCATCGGAATCTATAACTAGTGTCACAGGAATGGTTCAAAACATAGATATTAAGAAGAGTCTGCTTTCTTGCACTTAAGTCGGCATTGTGCCTTTTCTATTTAATTCCGATGCAATTTCTGTGTTTCGTCGTCAGTAACAAGGTCCAAGGGATAAAGTTAACCTGAAGTGAAGCATCGGAATCTAAAACCGGTCTCACAGGAAAGTTTCAAAACATAGGCAGTAAGAAGAGCCAGTCTTCTTGTACTTCAGTCGGCATTGTGCCTTTGTATTTAATTCCGATGCAATTTCTGTGTTTCATCGTCAGTACGACGGTCAGAGGGATACAGTAAACCTGAACTGAAGCATCAGAATCTATAATAGTGTCACAGGAATGGTTCAAAACATAGACAGTAAGAAGAGTTAGTCATCTTGTACTTAAGTCGGCATTGTGCCTTTTGTATTCAATTAAGATGCAATTTCGGTGTTTCATCGTCAATAATAAAGTCAGAGGGATACAGTATACCTGAGGTGAAGCATCGGAATCTATAACTAGTGTCACAGGAATGGTTCAAAACATAGACAGTAATAAGAGTCAGTCTTCTTGTACTTAAGTCGGCATTGTGCCATTTGTGTATAATTCCCATGCAATTTCTGTGTTTCATCGCCAATAAGAAGGTCAGAGGGATACAGTAAACCTAAAGTGAAGCAACGGAATCTATAACTAGTGTCACAGGAATGGCTCAAAAAATAGACTGAAAGAAGAGTCAGTGTTCTTGTTCTGAAGTCGGCATTGTGCCATTTGTATTTAATTAAGATGCAATTTCTGTGTTTCATCGTCAATAATAAAGGTCAGAGGGATACAATATACCTGAAGTGAAGCATCGGAATCTATAACTAGTGTCACAGGAATGGTTCAAATCATAGACAGTAAGAAGAGTCAGTCTTCTTGTACTTAAGTCGGCATTGTGCCTTTTGTATTTAATTCCGATGCAATTTCTGTGTGTCATCGTCAATACGAAGGTCAGAGGAATACAGTAAACCAGAAGTGAAGCATCGGGATCCATAACTAGTGTCACAGGAATGGTTCAAATCATAGACAGTAAGAAGAGTCAGTCTTCCTGTACTTAAGTCGGCATTGTGCCATTTGTATTTAATTCCGATGCAATTTACGTGTTTTATCGTCAATAAGAAGGTCACAGGGATATAGTAAACCTGAAGTGAAGCATCGGAATCTATAACTAGTGTCACAGGAATGGTTCAAAACATAACCAGTAAGTAGAGTCAGTTTTCTTGTACTTAAGTCGGCAATGTGCCTTTTGTATTTAATTAAGTTGCAATTTCTGTGTTTCATCGTCAATAAGAAGGTCAGAGGGATACAGTAAACCTGAAGTGAAGCAACGGAATTTATAACTAGTGTCACAGGAATGGTTCAAAAAATAGACAGTAAGAAGAGTCAGTGTTCTTGTTCTGAAGTCGGCTTTGTGCCATTTGTATTTAATTACGATGCAATTTCTGTGTTTCATCGTCAATAATAAGGTCAGAGGGATACAGTATACCTGAAGTGAAGCATCGGAATCTATAACTACTGTCACAGGAACGGTTCAAATCATAGGCAGTAAGAAGAGTCAGTCCTCTTGTACTTAAGTCGGCATTGTGCCATTTGTATTTAATTCCGATGCAATTTACGTGTTTTATCGTCAATAAGAAGGTCAGAGGGATACAGTAAACCTGAAGCGAATCATCGGAATCTATAACTAGTGTCACAGGAATGGTTCAAAGCATAGACAGGAAGTATAGCCAGTCTTCTTGTACTTGAGTCGGCATTGTGCCTTTTGTATTTAATTCCGAAGCAATTTCTGTGTTTCATCGTGAATACGACGGTGAGAGGGATACAGTAAACCTGAAGTGAAGCATCGGAATCTATAACTAGTGTCACGGGAATAATTCAAAACATAGACAGTAAGAAGAGTCAGTCTTCTTTTACTTAAGTCGGCATTGCGCCTTTTGTATATATTTCCGATGCAATTTCTGTGTTTCATCGTTAATAAGAAGGTCAGAGGGATACAGTAAACCTGTAGTGAAGCAACGGAATCTATAACTAGTGTCACAGGAATGGTTCAAAACGTAGACAGTACGAAGAGTCAGTCTTCTTGTTCTGAAGTCGGCATTGTGCCTTTTGTATTTAATTAAGATGATATTTCTGTGTTTAATCGTCAATAATAAGGTCAGAGGGATACAGTATACCTGAAGTGAAGCATCGCAATCTATAACTAGTGTCACAGGAATGGTTCAAACCGTAGACAGTAAGAAGAGTCAGTCTTCTTGTACTTAAGTCGGCATTGTGCCTTTTGTATTTAATTATGATGCAATTTCTGTACTTCATCGTCAATAAGAAGGTCAAAGGGATACAGTGAACGTGAAGTGAAGCAATGGAGTCTATAACTAGCGTCACAGGGATGGTCAAAACATAGACAGTAAGAAGAGTCAGCCTTCTTGTACTTAAGTCGCCATTGCGCCTTTTATATATAATTCCGATGCAATTTCTGTGTTTCATCGTCTATAAGAACTTCAGAGGGATACAGTAAACCTCAAGTGAAGCATCGGAATCTATAACTAGCATCACAGGAATAGTTCAAAACATAGACAGTAAGAAGAGTCAGTTTTCTGGTACTTAAGTCGGCATTGTGCCTTTTGTATTTAATTCCGATGTCATTTCTGTGTTTCATCGTCAATAAGAAGGTCAGAGGGATACAGTAAACCTTAAGTGAAGCGTCGGAATCTATAACTAGTGTTACAGGAATGGTTCAAAACATAGAGAGTAAGAAGAGTCAGTCTTTTTGTACTTAAGTCGGCATTGTGCCTTTTGTATCTAATTCCGATGCAATTTCTGTGTTTCATCGTCAATACGAAGGTCAGAGGGATACAGTAAACCTGAAGTAAAGCATCGGAATCTATAACTAGTGTCACCGGAATGGTTCAAAACATAGACAGTAAGAAGAGTCAGTCTTCTTGTACTTAGGTCTGCATTGTGCCTTTTGTATATAATTCCGATGCAATTTCTGTGTTTCATCGTCAATAAGAAGCTCAGAGGGATACAGTAAACCTGAAGAGAAGCATCGGAATCTATAACTAGTGTCACAGGAGTGGTTCAAACATAGACAGTAAGAAGAGTCAGTTTTCTTGTACTTAAGTCGGCATTGTGCCTTTTGTATTTTATTACGATGCAATTTCTGTGTTTCATCGTCAATAAGAAGGTCAGAGGGATACAGTAAACCTGAAGTGAAGCATCGTAATCTATAGCTAGTGTCACAGGAATGGTTCAAAACATAGACAATAAGAAGAGTCAGTCTTTTTGTACTTAAGTCTGCTTTGTGTCTATTGTATTTAATTCCGATGCAATTTCTGTGTTTCATCGTCAATACGAATGTCAGAGGGATACAGTAAACCTGAAATGAAACAAATGAATCTATAACTAGCGTCAAAGGAATGGTTCAAAACGTAGACAGTAAGAGGAGTCAGTCTTCTTGTACTTAAGTCGGCATTGTGCCTTTTGTATTTAATTCCGATGCAATGTACGTGTTTCATCGTCAATAAGAAGGTCAGAGGGATACAGTAAACCTGAAGTGAACCATCGGAATCTATAACTAGTGTCACAGGAGTGGTTCAAAACATAGACAGCAAGAAGAGTCACTTTTCTTGTACTTAAGTCGGCATTGTGCCTTTTGTATTTAATTCCGGTGCAATTTCTGTGTTTCATCGTCAATAAGAACGTCACAGAGATACAGTAAACCTGAAGTGAAGCATCGGAATCAATAAATAGTGTCACAGGAATGGTTCAAAACATAAACAGTAAAAAGAGTCAGTTTTCTTGTTCTTATGTCGTTATTGTGCCTTTTGTATTTAGTTCTGATGCAATTTCTGTGTTTCATCGTCAATAAGGTCAGAGGGATACAGTAAACCTGAAGTGAAGCATCGGAATCTGTAACTAGTGTCACAGGAATGCTTCAAAACATAGACACTAAGAAGAGTCAATTTTCCTGTACTTTAGTCGGCATTGTGCCTTCTCTATTAAATTCCGATGCAATTTCTGTGTTTCGGCGTCGATAAGAAGGTCCAAGGGATACAGTAACCCTGAAGTGAAGCATCGGTATATAAAACCGGTCTCAGAGGAAAAGTTCAAAACATAGACAGTAAGAAGAGCCAGTCTTCTTGTACATGAGTCGGCATTGTGCCTTTTGTATATAATTCCGATGGAATATCTGTGTATCGTCGTCAATAAGAAGGTCAGCTGGATACAGTAAACCTGAAGCGGAGCTTCGGAATCTACAAGTAGTGTCACAGGAATGGTTCAAAACTTAGACAGGTAGTATAGCCAGTCTTCTTGTACTTGAGTCGGCATTGTGCCTTTTGTATTTAATTCCGATGCAATTTCTGTGATTCATCGTCAATAAGAAGGTCCAAGGAATACAGTAAACCTGAAGTGTAGCATCGGAATCTATAATAGTCTCACAGGAATGGTTCAAAACATAGACAGCAAGAAGAGTCAGTCTTCTTGTACTTAAGGCGGCGTTGTGCTGTTTGTATATAATTCCGATGCAATTTCTGTGTTTCATCGTCAATAAGAAGGTCAGAGGGATACAGTAAACCAGAAGTGAAGCAACGGAATCTATAACTACTGTCACAGGAATGGTTCAAAAAATTGACAGTAAGAAGAGTCAGTGTTCTTGTACTGAAGTCAGCATTGTGCCATTTGTATTTAATTAAGATGCAATTTCTGTGTTTCATCGTCAATAATAAGGTCAGAGGGATACAGTATACCTGAAGTGAAGCATCGGAATCTATAACTAGTGTCGCAGGAATGGTTCAAATCATAGACAGTAAGAAGAGTCAGTCTTCTTGTACTTAAGTCGGCATTGTGCCTTTTCTATTTAATTCCGTTGCAATTTCTGTGTTTCGTCGTCAATAACAAGGTCCAAGGGATACAGTTAACCTGAAGCGAAGCATCGGAATCTAAAACCGGTCTCACAGGAAAGCTTCAAAGCATAGACAGTAAGAAGAGCCAGTCTTCTTGTAGTTGAGTCGGCATTGTGCCTTCGTATTTAATTCCGATGCAATTTCTGTGTTTCCTCGTCAGTACGACGGTCAGAGGGATACAGTAAACCTGAAGTGAGGCATCAGAATCTACAATAGTGTCACAGGAATGGTTCAAAACATAGACAGTAAGAAGAGTTAGTCTCCTTGTACTTAAGTCGGCATTGTGCCTTTTGTATTTAATTAAGATGCAATTACGGTGTTTCATCGTCAATAATAAGGTCAGAGGGATACAGTATACCTGAGGTGAAGTATCGGAATCTATAACTAGTGTCACATTAATGGTTCAAAACATAGACAGTAATAAGAGTCAGTCTTCTTGTACTTAAGTCGGCATTGTGCCCATTTGTATATAATTCCGATGCAATTTCTGTGTTTCATCGTCAATAAGAGGGTCAGAGGGATACAGTAAACCTGAAGTGAAGCAACGGAATCTATAACTAGTGTCACAGGAATGGTTCAAAAAATAGACTGAAAGAAGAGTCAGTGTTCTTGTTCTGAAGTCGGCATTGTGCCATTTGTATTTAATTAAGATGCAATTTCTGTGTTTCATCGTCAATAATAAAGGTCAGAGGGATGCAGTATACCTGAAGTGAAGCATCGGAATCTATAACTAGTGTCACAGGAGTGGTTCAAATCATAGACAGTAAGAAGAGTCAGTCTTCTTGTAGTTAAGTCGTCATTGTGCCTTTTGTATTTAATTCCGATGCAATTTCTGTGTGTCATCGTCAATACGAAGGTCAGAGGAATACAGTAAACCAGAAGTGAAGCATCGGGATCTATAACTAGTGTCACAGGAATGGTTCAAAACATAGACAGTATGAAGAGTCAGTCTTCTTGTACTTAAGTCAGCATTGTGATTTTTGTATTTAATTCCGATGCAATTTACGTGTCTCATCGTCAATAAGAAGGTCAGTGGGATACAGTAAACCTGAAGTGAAGCATCGCAATCTATAACTAGTGTCACAGGAATGGTTCAAAACATAGACAGTAAGAAGAGTCAGTTTTCTTGTATTTAATTCGGCATTGTGTGTTTTGTATTTAATTCCGATGCCATTTCTGTGTTTCATCGTCAATAAGAAGGTCACAGGGATACAGTAAACCTGAAGTGAAGCATTGGAATCTATAACTAGGGTCACAGGAATGGTTCAAAACATAAACAGTAAGAAGAGTCAGTTTTCTTGTACTTAGGTCGGCATTGTGCCTTTATATTTAATTCCGATGCAATTTCTGTGTTTCATTGTTAATAAAAAGGTCAGAGGGATACAGTAAACCTGAAGTGAAGCATCGTAATCTATAACTAGTGTCACAGGAATGGTTCAAAACATAGACATTAAGAAGAGTCAGTCTTTTTGTACTTAAGTCTGCTTTGTGCCTTTTGTATTTAATTCCGATGCAATTTCTGTGTTTCATCGTCAATACGAATGTCAGAGGGATACAGTAAACCTGAAATGAAACAACTGAATCTATAACTAGTGTCACAGGAATGGTTCAAAACATAGACAGCAAGAGGAGTCAGTCTTCTTGTACTTAAGTCGGCATTGTGCCTTTTGTATTTAATTCCGATGCAATTTACGTGTTTCATCGTCAATAAGAAGGTCCGAGGGATACAGTAAACCTGAAGTAAAGCGTCGGAATCTGTAACTAGTGTCACAGGAGTGGTTCAAAACATAGACAGCAAGAAGAGTCACTTTTCTTGTACTTAAGTGGGCATTGTGCCATTTGTATTTAATTCCGGTCCAATTTCTGTGTTTCATCGTCAATAAGAAGGTCAGAGGGATACAGTAATCCTGAAGTGAAGCATCGGAATCTATAACTAGTGTCACAGGAATGGTTCAAAACATAGACAGTAAGAAGGGTCAGTGTTCTTGTACTGAAGTCGGCATTGTGCCTTTTGTAATTAATTAAGATGCAATTTCTGTGTTTCATCGTCAATAATAAGGTCAGAGGGATACAGTAAACCTGAAGTGAAGCATCGGAATCTATAAGTAGTGTCACAGGAATGGTTCAAAACATAGACAGTAAGAAGAAGCAGTCTTCTTGTACTTAAGTCGCCATTGTGCATTTTGTATTTATATCCGATGCAATATCTGTGTTTCATCGTCAATACGAAGGTCAGAGGGATACAGTAAACCTGAAGTGAAGCATCGGAATCTATAACTAGTGTCACAGAAATGGTTCAAAACGTAGACAGTAAGAAGAGTCAGTTTTCCTGTACTTAAGTCGGCATTGTGCCTTTTGTATGTAATTCCGATGCAATTTCTGTGTTTCATCGTCAATTGGAAGGTCAGAGGGATACAGTAAACCCGAAGTGAAGCATCGGAATCTTTAACTAGTGTCACAGGAATGGTTCAAATCATAGACAGTAAGAAGAGTCAATTTTCCTGTACTTTAGTCGGCATTGTGCCTTTTGTATGTAATTCCGATGCAATTTCTGTGTTTCATCGTCAATTAGAAGGTCAGAGGGATACAGTAAACCTGAAGTGAAGCATCGGAATCTTTAACTAGTGTCACAGGAAAGGTTCAAAACATAGACAGTAAGAAGAGCCAGTCTTCTTGTACATGAGTCGACATTGTGCCTTTTGCATTTAATTCCGATGCAATATCAGTGTATCATCGTCAATAAGAAGGTCAGCTGGATACAGTAAACTTGAAGCGAAGCATCGGAATCTATAACTAGTGTCACAGGAATGGTTCAAAACTTAGACAGGTAGTATAGCCAGTCCTGTTGTACTTGAGTCGGAATTGTGCCTTTTGTATTTAATTCCGATGCAATTTCTGTGATTCATCGTCAATAAGGAGGTCCAAGGAATACAGTAAACCTGAAGTGTAGCATCGGAATCTAAAATAGTCTCACAGGAATGGTTCAAAACATAGACAGTAAGAAGAGTCAGTCTTCTTTTACTTAAGTCGGCATTATGCCTTTTGTATTTAATTAAGATGGAGATTCTGTGTTTCATCGTCAATAATAAGGTCAGAGGGATACAGTATACCTGAAGTGATGCATCGGAATCTATAACTAGTGTCACAGGAATTGTTCAAAACATAGACAGTAATAAGAGTCAGTCTTCTTGTACTTAAGGCGGCATTGTGCTATTTGTATATAATTCCGATGCAATTTCTGTGTTTCATCGTCAATAAGAAGGTCAGAGGGATACAGTAAACCTGAAGTGAAGCAACGGAATCTATAACTAGTGTCACAGGAATGGTTCAAAAAATAGACAGTAAGAAGAGTCTGTGTTCTTGTATTGAAGTCAGCATTGTGCCATTTGTATTTAATTAAGATACAATTTCTGTGTTTCATCGTCAATAATAAGGTCTGAGGGATACAGTATACCTGAAGTGAAGCGTCGGAATCTATAACTAGTGTCATAGGAATGGTTCAAATCATAGACAGTAAAAAGAGTCAGTCTTCTTGTACTTAAGTCGGCATTGTGCATTTTGTATTTAATTCGGAAGCATTTTCTGTGTTTCATCGTCAATAAGAGGGTCACAGGGATACAGTAAACCGGAAGTGATGCATCGGAATTTATAACTAGTGTCACAGGAATGGTTCAAAACATAGATATTAAGAAGAGTCTGCTTTCTTGTACTTAAGTCGGCATTGTGCCTTTTCTATTTAATTCCGATGCAATTTCTGTGTTTCGTCGTCACTAACAAGGTCCAAGGGATAAAGTTAACCTGAAGTGAAGCATCGGAATCTAAAACCGGTCTCACAGGAAAGTTTCAAAACATAGACAGTAAGAAGAGCCAGTCTTCCTGTACTTGAGTCGGCATTGTGCCTTTGTATTTAATTCCGATGCAATTTCTGTGTTTCATCGTCAGTACGACGGTCAGAGGGATACAGTAAACCTGAAGTGAAGCATCAGAATCTATAATAGTGTCACAGGAATGGTTCAAAACATAGACAGAAAGAAGAGTTAGTCTTCTTGTACTTAAGTCGGCATTGTGCCTTTTGTATTCAATAAAGATGCAATTTCGGTGTTTCATCGTCAATAATAAAGTCAGAGGGATACAGTATACCTGAGGTGAAGCATCGGAGTCTATAACTAGTGTCACAGGAATGGTTCAAAACATAGACAGTAATAAGAGTCAGTCTTCTTGTACTTAAGTCGGCATTGTGCCATTTGTATATAATTCCGATGCAATTTCTGTGTTTCATCGTCAGTAAGAAGGTCAGAGGGATACAGTAAACCTAAAGTGAAGCAACGGAATCTATAACTAGTGTCACAGGAATGGCTCAAAAAATAGACTGAAAGAAGAGTCAGTGTTCTTGTTCTGAAGTCGGCATTGTGCCATTTGTATTTAATTAAGATGCAATATCTGTGTTTCATCGTCAATAATAAAGGTCAGAGGGATACAGTATACCTGAAGTGAAGCATCGGAATCTATAACTAGTGTCACAGGAATGGTTCAAATCATAGACAGTAAGAAGAGTCAGTCTTCTTGTACTTAAGTCGGCATTGTGCCATTTGTATTTAATTCCGATGCAAATTCTGTGTGTCATCGTCAATACGAAGGTCAGAGGAATACAGTAAACCAGAAGTGAAGCATCGGGATCCATAACTACTGTCACAGGACTGGTTCAAAACATAGACAGTTGGAAGAGTCAGTCCTCTTGTACTTAATTCGGCATGCATTTTGTATTTAATTCCGAAGCAATATCTGTGTTTCTTCGTCAATAAGAAGGTCAGAGGGATACAGTAAACCTGAAGTGAAGCTTCGGAATCTATAACTAGTGTCACAAAGTGGTTCAAAACATAGACAGTAAGAAGAGTCAGTCTTCTTGTACTGAAGTCGGCATTGTGCCATTTGTATTTAATTCCGATGCAATTTACGTGTTTTATCGACAATAAGAAGGTCACAGGGATATAGTAAACCTGAAGTGAAGCATCGGAATCTATAACTAGTGTCACAGGAATGGTTCAAAACATAGACATTAAGAAGAGTCAGTCTTTTTGTACTTAAGTCTGCTTTGTGCCTTTTGTATTTAATTCCGATGCAATTTCTGTGTTTCATCGTCAATACGAATGTCAGAGGGATACAGTAAACCTGAAATGAAACAACTGAATCTATAGCTAGTGTCACAGGAATGGTTCAAAACATAGACAGCAAGAGGAGTCAGTCTTCTTGTACTTAAGTCGGCATTGTGCCTTTTGTATTTAATTCCGATGCAATTTCTGTGTTTCATCGTCAATACGAATGTCAGAGGGATACAGTAAACCTGAAATGAAACAACTGAATCTATAACTAGTGTCACAGGAATGGTTCAAAACATAGACAGCAAGAGGAGTCAGTCTTCTGGTACTTAAGTCGGCATTGTGCCTTTTGTATTTAATTCCGATGCAATTTACGTGTTTCATCGTCAATAAGAAGGTCCGAGGGATACAGTAAACCTGAAGTGAAGCATCGGTATATAAAACCGGTCTCAGAGGAAAGGTTCAAAACATAGACAGTAAGAAGAGCCAGTCTTCTTGTACATGAGTCGACATTGTGCCTTTTGTATTTAATTCCGATGCAATATCAGTGTATCATCGTCAATAAGTAGGTCAGCTGGATACAGTAAACCTGAAGCGAAGCATCGGAATCTATAACTAGTGTCACAGGAATGGTTCAAAACTTAGACAGGTAGTATAGCCAGTCTTCTTGTACTTGAGTCGGAATTGTGCCTTTTGTATTTAATTCCGAAGCAATTTATGTGATTCATCGTCAATAAGAAGGTCCAAGGAATACAGTAAACCTGAAGTGTAGCATCGGAATCTATAATAGTCTCACAGGAATGGTTCAAAACATAGACAGTAAGAAGAGTCAGTCTTCTTGTACTTAAGTCGGCATTATGCCTTTTGTATTTAATTAAGATTGAGCTTCTGTGTTTCATCGTCAATAATAAGGTCAGAGGGATACAGTATACCTGAAGTGATGCATCGGAATCTATAACTAGT
The DNA here is from genome assembly GCF_021461385.2 of Schistocerca piceifrons. Taxonomy (NCBI): domain Eukaryota; kingdom Metazoa; phylum Arthropoda; class Insecta; order Orthoptera; family Acrididae; genus Schistocerca; species Schistocerca piceifrons. Next base: position 24,677 of record NW_025728028.1, on the reverse strand, counting down.
GTCACAGGAATTGTTCAAAACATAGACAGTAATAAGAGTCAGTCTTCTTGTACTTAAGGCGGCATTGTGCTATTTGTATATAATTCCGATGCAATTTCTGTGTTTCATCGTCAATAAGAAGGTCAGAGGGATACAGTAAACCTGAAGTGAAGCAACGGAATCTATAACTAGTGTCACAGGAATGGTTCAAAATATAGACAGTAAGAAGAGTCTGTGTTCTTGTACTGACGTCAGCATTGTGCCATTTGTATTTAATTAAGATACAATTTCTGTGTTTCATCGTCAATAATAAGGTCAGAGGGATACAGTATACCTGAAGTGAAGCATCAGAATCTATAATAGTGTCACAGGAATGGTTCAAAACATAGACAGAAAGAAGAGTTAGTCTTCTTGTACTTAAGCCGGCATTGTGCCTTTTGTATTCAATAAAGATGCAATTTCGGTGTTTCATCGTCAATAATAAAGTCAGAGGGATACAGTATACCTGAGGTGAAGCATCGGAGTCTATAACTAGTGTCACAGGAATGGTTCAAAACATAGACAGTAATAAGAGTCAGTCTTCTTGTACTTAAGTCGGCATTGTGCCATTTGTATATAATTCCGATGCAATTTCTGTGTTTCATCGTCAATAAGAAGGTCAGAGGGATACAGTAAACCTAAAGTGAAGCAACGGAATCTATAACTAGTGTCACAGGAATGGCTCAAAAAATAGACTGAAAGAAGAGTCAGTGTTCTTGTTCTGAAGTCGGCATTGTGCCATTTGTATTTAATTAAGATGCAATATCTGTGTTTCATCGTCAATAATAAAGGTCAGAGGGATACAGTATACCTGAAGTGAAGCATCGGAATCTATAACTAGTGTCACAGGAATGGTTCAAATCATAGACAGTAAGAAGAGTCAGTCTTCTTGTACTTACGTCGGCATTGTGCCATTTGTATTTAATTCCGATGCAAATTCTGTGTGTCATCGTCAATACGAAGGTCAGAGGAATACAGTAAACCAGAAGTGAAGCATCGGGATCCATAACTACTGTCACAGGAATGGTTCAAAACATAGACAGTTGGAAGAGTCAGTCCTCTTGTACTTAAGTCGGCATGCCTTTTGTATTTAATTCCGAAGCAATATCTGTGTTTCTTCGTCAATAAGAAGGTCAGAGGGATACAGTAAACCTGAAGTGAAGCTTCGGAATCTATAACTAGTGTCACAAAGTGGTTCAAAACATAGACAGTAAGAAGAGTCAGTCTTCTTGTACTGAAGTCGGCATTGTGCCATTTGTATTTAATTCCGATGCAATTTACGTGTTTTATCGACAATAAGAAGGTCACAGGGATATAGTAAACCTGAAGTAAAGCATCGGAATCTATAACTAGTGTCACAGGAATGGTTCAAAACATAGACATTAAGAAGAGTCAGTCTTTTTGTACTTAAGTCTGCTTTGTGCCTTTTGTATTTAATTCCGATGCAATTTCTGTGTTTCATCGTCAATACGAATGTCAGAGGGATACAGTAAACCTGAAATGAAACAACTGAATCTATAGCTAGTGTCACAGGAATGGTTCAAAACATAGACAGCAAGAGGAGTCAGTCTTCTTGTACTTAAGTCGGCATTGTGCCTTTTGTATTTAATTCCGATGCAATTTCTGTGTTTCATCGTCAATACGAATGTCAGAGGGATACAGTAAACCTGAAATGAAACAACTGAATCTATAACTAGTGTCACAGGAATGGTTCAAAACATAGACAGCAAGAGGAGTCAGTCTTCTGGTACTTAAGTCGGCATTGTGCCTTTTGTATTTAATTCCGATGCAATTTACGTGTTTCATCGTCAATAAGAAGGTCCGAGGGATACAGTAAACCTGAAGTGAAGCGTCGGAATCTATAACTAGTGTCACAGGAGTGGTTCAAAACATAGACAGCAAGAAGAGTCACTTTTCTTGTACTTAAGTGGGCATTGTGCCTTTTGTATTTAATTCCGGTCCAATTTCTGTGTTTCATCGTCAATAAGAAGGTCAGAGGGATACAGTAATCCTGAAGTGAAGCATCGGAATCTATAACTAGTGTCACAGGAATGGTTCAAAACATAGACAGTAAGAAGGGTCAGTGTTCTTGTACTGAAGTCGGCATTGTGCCTTTTGTAATTAATTAAGATGCAATTTCTGTGTTTCATCGTCATTAATAAGGTCAGAGGGATACAGTAAACCTGAAGTGAAGCATCGGAATCTATAAGTAGTGTCACAGGAATGGTTCAAAACATAGACAGTAAGAAGAAGCAGTCTTCTTGTACTTAAGTCGCCATTGTGCATTTTGTATTTAATTCCGATGCAATATCTGCGTTTCATCGTCAATACGAAGGTCAGAGGGATACAGTAAACCTGAAGTGAAGCATCGGAATCTATAACTAGTGTCACAGAAATGGTTCAAAACGTAGACAGTAAGAAGAGTCAGTTTTCCTGTACTTAAGTCGGCATTGTGCCTTTTGTATGTAATTCCGGTGCAATTTCTGTGTTTCATCGTCAATTGGAAGGTCAGAGGGATACAGTAAACCTGAAGTGAAGCATCGGAATCTTTAACTAGTGTCACAGGAGTGGTTCAAATCATAGACAGTAAGAAGAGTCAGTTTTCCCGTACTTAAGTCGGAATTGTGCCTTTTGTATGTAATTCCGATGCAATTTCTGTGTTTCATTGTCAATAAGAAGGTCAGAGGGATACAGTATACCTGAAGTGATGCATCGGAATCTATAACTAGTGTCACAGGAATTGTTCAAAACATAGACAGTAATAAGAGTCAGTCTTCTTGTACTTAAGGCGGCATTGTGCTATTTGTATATAATTCCGATGCAATTTCTGTGTTTCATCGTCAATAAGAAGGTCAGAGGGATACAGTAAACCTGAAGTGAAGCAACGGAATCTATAACTAGTGTCACAGGAATGGTTCAAAATATAGACAGTAAGAAGAGTCTGTGTTCTTGTACTGACGTCAGCATTGTGCCATTTGTATTTAATTAAGATACAATTTCTGTGTTTCATCGTCAATAATAAGGTCAGAGGGATACAGTATACCTGAAGTGAAGCGTCGGAATCTATAACTAGTGTCACAGGAATGGTTCAAATCATAGACAGTAAGAAGAGTCAGTCTTCTTGTACTTAAGTCGGCATTGTGCATTTTGTATTTAATTCGGAAGCATTTTCTGTGTTTCATCGTCAATAAAAGGGTCACAGGGATACAGTAAACCGGAAGTGATGCATCGGAATTTATAACTAGTGTCACAGGAATGGTTCAAATCATAGATATTAAGAAGAGTCTGCTTTCTTGTACTTAAGTCGGCATTGTGCCTTTTCTATTTAATTCCGATGCAATTTCTGTGTTTCGTCGTCACTAACAAGGTCCAAGGGATAAAGTTAACCTGAAGTGAAGCATCGGAATCTAAAACCGGTCTCACAGGAAAGTTTCAAAACATAGACAGTAAGAAGAGCCAGTCTTCCTGTACTTGAGTCGGCATTGTGCCTTTGTATTTAATTCCGATGCAATTTCTGTGTTTCATCGTCAGTACGACGGTCAGAGGGATACAGTAAACCTGAAGTGAAGCATCAGAATCTATAATAGTGTCACAGGAATGGTTCAAAACATAGACAGTAATAAGAGTCAGTCTTCTTGTACTTAACTCGGCATTGTGCCTTTTGTATATAATTCCGATGCAATATCTGTGTTTCATCGTCAATACGAAGGTCAGAGGGATACAGTAAACCAGAAGTGAAGCATCGGGATCTATTACTAGTGTCACAGGAATGGTTCCAAACATAGACAGTATGAAGAGTCTGTCTTCTTGTACTTAAGTCAGCATTGTGCCTTTTGTATTTAATTCCGATGCAATTTACGTGTTTCATCGTCAATAAGAATGTCAGAGGGATACAGTAAACCAGAAGTGAAGCATCGGAATCTGTAAGTAGTGACACAGGAATGGTTCAAAACATAGACAGTGAGAAGAGTCAGTCTATTTGTACTTAAGTCGGCATTGTGCCTTTTGTATTTAATTCCGATGCAATTTCTGTGTTTCATCGTCAATAAGAAGTTCAGAGGGATACAGTAAACCTGAAGTGAAGCATCAGAATCTATAACTAGTGTCACAGGAATTGTTCAAAACATAGACAGTATGAAGAGTCAGTCTTCTTGTACTGAAGTCGGCATTGTGCCATTTGTATTTAATTCCGATGCAATTTACGTGTTTTATCGACAATAAGAAGGTCACAGGGATATAGTAAACCTGAAGTGAAGCATCGGAATCTATAACTAGTGTCACAGGAATGGTTCAAAACATAACCAGTAAGAAGAGTCAGTTTTCTTGTACTTCAGTCGGCATTGTGCCTTTTGTATTTAATTAAGTTGCAATTACTGTGTTTCATCGTCAATAATAAGGTCAGAGGGATACAGTATACCTGAAGTGAAGCATCGGAATCTATAACTAGCGTCACAGGAATGGTTCAAAACACAGACAGTAATAAGAGTCAGTCTTCTTGTAACAAGTCGGCATTGTGCCTTTTGTATATAATTCCGATGCAATTTCTGTGTTTCATCGTCAATAAGAAGGTCAGGGGGATACAGTAAACCTGAAGTGAAGCAACGGAATTTATAACTAGTGTCACAGGAATGGTTCAAAAAATAGACAGTAAGAAGAGTCAGTGTTCTTGTTCTGGAGTCGGCTTTGTGCCATTTGTATTTAATTAAGATGCAATTTCTGTGTTTCATCGTCAATAATAAGGTCAGAGGGATACAGTATACCTGAAGTGAAGCATCGGAATCTATAACTACTGTCACAGGAACGGTTCAAATCATAGGCAGTAAGAAGAGTCAGTCTTCTTGTACTTAAGTCGGCATTGTGCCTTTTGTATTTAATTCCGAAGCAATATCTGTGTTTCTTCGGCAATAAGAAGGTCAGGGGGATACAATAAACCTGAAGTGAAGCATCGGAATCTATAACTAGTGTCACAGAAATGGTTCAAAACATAGGCAGTAAGAAGAGCCAGTCTTGTTGTACTTGAGTCGTCATTGTGCCTTTTGTATTTAATTCCGATGCAATTTACGTGTTTCATCGTCAACAAGAAGGTCAGAGGGATACAGTAAACCTGAAGTGAAGCATCGGAATCTATAACTAGTGTCAAAGCAATTGTTCAAAACATAGACAGTATTAAGAGTCAGTCTTCTTGTACTTAAGACGGCATTGTGCCTTTTGTATTTAATTCCGATGCAATTTGCGTGTTTCACCGTTAATAATAAGGTCAGAGGGATACAGTATACCTGAAGTGAAGCATCGGAATCTATAACTAGTGTCACAGGAATGGTTCAAAACATAGAGAGTAATAAGAGTCAGTCTTCTTGTACTTAAGTCGGCATTGTGCCTTTTGTATTTAATTAAGATGCAATTTCTGTGTTTCATCGTCCATAATAAGGTCAGAGGGATACAGTATACCTGAAGTGAAGCATCGTAATCTATAACTAGTGTCACAGGAATGGTTCAAAACATAGACAGTAATAAGAGTCAGTCTTCTTGTACTTAAGTCGGCATTGTGCCTTTTGTATATAATTCCGATGCAATATCTATGCTTCATCGTCTATAAGAAGCTCAGAGGGATACAGTAAACCTGAAGTGAAGCTTCGGAATCTATAACTAGTGTCACAGGAATGGTTCAAAACATAGACAGTAAGAAGAGTTAATTTTCTTGTACTTAAGTCGGCGTTGTGCCTTTTGTATTTAATTCCGAAGCAATTTCTGTGTTTCATCGTCAATAAGAAGGTCAGAGGGATACAGTGAACCTGAAGTGAAGCATCGGAATCTATAACTAGTGTCACAGGAATGGTTCAAAACATAGACAGTAAGAAGAGTCAGTCCTCTTGTACTTAAGTCGGCATTGTGCCTTTTGTATTTAATTCCGAAGCAATATCTGTGTTTCTTCGTCAATAAGAAGGTCAAGGGGATACAGTAAACCTGAAGTGAAGCATCGGAATCTATAACTAGTGTCACAGAAATAGTTCAAAACATACACAGTTAGAAGAGCCAGTCTTCTTGTACTTAAGTCGGCATTATGCCTTTTGTATTTAATTAAGATGGAGCTTCTGTGTTTCATCGTCAATAATAAGGTCAGAGGGATACAGTATACCTGAAGTGATGCATCGGAATCTATAACTAGTGTCACAGGAATTGTTCAAAACATAGACAGTAATAAGAGTCAGTCTTCTTGTACTTAAGGCGGCATTGTGCTATTTGTATATAATTCCGATGCAATTTCTGTGTTTCATCGTCAATAAGAAGGTCAGAGGGATACAGTAAACCTAAAGTGAAGCAACGGAATCTATAACTAGTGTCACAGGAATGGTTCAAAAAATAGACAGTAAGAAGAGTCTGTGTTCTTGTACTGAAGTCAGCATTGTGCCATTTGTATTTAATTAAGATACAATTTCTGTGTTTCATCGTCAATAATAAGGTCAGAGGGATACAGTATACCTGAAGTGAAGCGTCGGAATCTATAACTAGTGTCACAGGAATGGTTCAAATCATAGACAGTAAGAAGAGTCAGTCTTCTTGTACTTAAGTCGGCATTGTGCATTTTGTATTTAATTCGGAAGCATTTTCTGTGTTTCATCGTCAATAAAAGGGTCACAGGGATACAGTAAACCGGAAGTGATGCATCGGAATTTATAACTAGTGTCACAGTAATGGTTCAAAACATAGATATTAAGAAGAGTCTGCTTTCTTGTACTTAAGTCGGCATTGTGCCTTTTCTATTTAATTCCGATGCAATTTCTGTGTTTCGTCGTCACTAACAAGGTCCAAGGGATAAAGTTAACCTGAAGTGAAGCATCGGAATCTAAAATTGGTCTCACAGGAAAGTTTCAAAACATAGACAGTAAGAAGAGCCAGTCTTCCTGTACTTGAGTCGGCATTGTGCCTTTGTATTTAATTCCGATGCAATTTCTGTGTTTCATCGTCAGTACGACGGTCAGAGGGATACAGTAAACCTGAAGTGAAGCATCGGGATCTATTACTAGTGTCACAGGAATGGTTCAAAACATAGACAGTAATAAGAGTCAGTCTTCTTGTACTTAACTCGGCATTGTGCCTTTTGTATATAATTCCGATGCAATATTTGTGTTTCATCGTCAATACGAAGGTCAGAGGGATACAGTAAACCAGAAGTGAAGCATCGGGATCTATTACTAGTGTCACAGGAATGGTTACAAACATAGACAGTATGAAGAGTCTGTCTTCTTGTACTTAAGTCAGCATTGTGCCTTTTGTATTTAATTCCGATGCAATTTACGTGTTTCATCGTCAATAAGACTGTCAGAGGGATACAGTAAACCAGAAGTGAAGCATCGGAATCTATAAGTAGTGACACAGGAATGGTTCAAAACATAGACAGTGAGAAGAGTCAGTCTATTTGTACTTAAGTCGGCATTGTGCCTTTTGTATTTAATTCCGATGCAATTTCTGTGTTTCATCGTCAATAAGAAGTTCAGAGGGATACAGTAAACCTGAAGTGAAGCATCAGAATCTATAACTAGTGTCACAGGAATTGTTCAAAACATAGACAGTATGAAGAGTCAGTCTTCTTGTACTGAAGTCGGCATTGTGCCATTTGTATTTAATTCCGATGCAATTTACGTGTTTTATCGACAATAAGAAGGTCACAGGGATATAGTAAACCTGAAGTGAAGCATCGGAATCTATAACTAGTGTCACAGGAATGGTTCAAAACATAACCAGTAAGAAGAGTCAGTTTTCTTGTACTTAAGTCGGCATTGTGCCTTTTGTATTTAATTAAGTTGCAATTACTGTGTTTCATCGTCAATAATAAGGTCAGAGGGATACAGTATACCTGAAGTGAAGCATCGGAATCTATAACTAGCGTCACAGGAATGGTTCAAAACACAGACAGTAATAAGAGTCAGTCTTCTTGTAACAAGTCGGCATTGTGCCTTTTGTATATAATTCCGATGCAATTTCTGTGTTTCATCGTCAATAAGAAGGTCAGGGGGATACAGTAAACCTGAAGTGAAGCAACGGAATTTATAACTAGTGTCACAGGAATGGTTCAAAAAATAGACAGTAAGAAGAGTCAGTGTTCTTGTTCTGAAGTCGGCTTTGTGCCATTTGTATTTAATTGAGATGCAATTTCTGTGTTTCATCGTCAATAATAAGGTCAGAGGGATACAGTATACCTGAAGTGAAGCATCGGAATCTATAACTACTGTCACAGGAACGGTTCAAATCATAGGCAGTAAGAAGAGTCAGTCTTCTTGTACTTAAGTCGGCATTGTGCCTTTTGTATGTTATTCCGATGCAGTTTCTGTGTTTCATCGTCAATACGAAGGTCAGAGGGATACAGTAAACCAGAAGTGAAGCATCGGGATCTATTACTAGTGTCACAGGAATGGTTCCAAACATAGACAGTATGAAGAGTCTGTCATCTTGTACTTAAGTCAGCATTGTGCCTTTTGTATTTAATTCCGATGCAATTTACGTGTTTCATCGTCAATAAGAGGGTCAGAGGGATACAGTAAACCAGAAGTGAAGCATCGGAATCTATAAGTAGTGTCACAGAAATGGTTCAAATCATAGACAGTGAGAAGAGTCAGTCTACTTGTACTTAAGTCGGCATTGTGCCTTTTGTATTTAATTCCGATGCAATTTCTGTGTTTCATCGTCTATACGAAGGTCAGAGGGATACAGTTAACCTGAAGTGAAGCATCGGAATCTATAACTAGTGTCACAGGAATGGTTGAAAGTATAGACAGTAGGACGAGTCAGTCCTCTTGTACTTAAGTCGGCATTGTGCCTTTTGTATTTAATTCCGAAGCAATAACTGTGTTTCCTCGGCAATAAGAAGGTCAGGGGGATACAATAAGCCTGAAGTGAAGCATCGGAATCTATAACTAGTGTCACAGAAATGGTTCAAAACATAGGCAGTAAGAAGAGCCAGTCTTCTTGTACTTGAGTCGGCATTGTGCCTTTTGTATTTAATTCCGATGCAATTTCTGTGTTTCATCGTCAACAAGAAGGTCAAAGGGATACAGTAAACCTGAAGTGAAGCATCGGAATCTATAACTAGTGTCAAAGCAATTGTTCAAAACATAGACAGTATTAAGAGTCAGTCTTCTTGTACTTAAGTCGGCATTGTGCCTTTTGTATTTAATTCCGATGCAATTTACGTGTTTCACCGTTAATAATAAGGTCAGAGGGATACAGTATACCTGAAGTGAAGCATCGGAATCTGTAACTAGTGTCACAGGAATGGTTCAAAACATAGACAGTAATAAGAGTCAGTCTTCTTGTACTTAAGTCGGCATTGTGCCTTTTGTATTTAATTAAGATGCAATTTCTGTGTTTCATCGTCCATAATAAGGTCAGAGGGATACAGTATACCTGAAGTGAAGCATCGTAATCTATAACTAGTGTCACAGGAATGGTTCAAAACATAGACAGTAATAAGAGTCAGTCTTCTTGTACTTAAGTCGGCATTGTGCCTTTTGTATATAATTCCGATGCAATATCTATGCTTCATCGTCTATAAGAAGCTCAGAGGGATACAGTAAACCTGAAGTGAAGCTTCGGAATCTATAACTAGTGTCACAGGAATGGTTCAAAACATAGACAGTAAGAAGAGTTAATTTTCTTGTACTTAAGTCGGCGTTGTGCCTTTTGTATTTAATTCCGAAGCAATTTTTGTGTTTCATCGTCAATAAGAAGGTCAGAGGGATACAGTTAACCTGAAGTGAAGCATCGGAATCTATAACTAGTGTCACAGGAATGGTTCAAAACATAGACAGTAAGAAGAGTCAGTCCTCTTGTACTTAAGTCGGCATTGTGCCTTTTGTATTTAATTCCGAAGCAATATCTGTGTTTCTTCGTCAATAAGAAGGTCAAGGGGATACAGTAAACCTGAAGTGAAGCATCGGAATCTATAACTAGTGTCACAGAAATAGTTCAAAACATACACAGTAAGAAGAGCCAGTCTTCTTGTACTTGAGTCGGCATTGTGCCTTTTGTATTTAATTCCGATGCAATTTCTGTGTTTCATCGTCAACAAGAAGGTCAGAGGGATACAGTAAACCTGGAGTGAAGCATCGGAATCTATAACTAGTATCACAGCAATTGTTCAAATCATAGACAGTATTAAGAGTCAGTCTTCTTGTACTTAAGTCGGCATTGTGCCTTTTGTATTTAATTCCGATGCAATTTACGTGTTTCACCGTTAATAATAAGGTCAGAGGGATACAGTATACCTGAAGTGAAGCATCGGAATCTATAACTAGTGTCACAGGAATGGTTCAAAACATAGACAGTAATAAGAGTCAGTCTTCTTGTACTTAAGTCGGCATTGTGCCTTTTGTATTTAATTAAGATGCAATTTCTGTGTTTCATCGTCAATAATAAGGTCAGAGGGATACAGTATACCTGAAGTGAAGCATCGGAATCTATAACTAGTGTCACAGGAATGGTTCAAAACATAGACAGTAATAAGAGTCAGTCTTCTTGTACTTAAGTCGGCATTGTGCCTTTTGTATATAATTCCGATGCAATATCTGTGTTTCATCGTCAATACGAAGGTCAGAGGGATACAGTAAACCAGAAGTGAAGCATCGGGATCTATTACTAGTGTCACAGGAATGGTTCCAAACATAGACAGTATGAAGAGTCTGTCTTCTTGTACTTAAGTCAGCATTGTGCCTTTTGTATTTAATTCCGATGCAATTTACGTGTTTCATCGTCAATAAGAATGTCAGTGGGGTACAGTAAACCAGAAGTGAAGCATCGGAATCTATAAGTAGTGACACAGGAATGGTTCAAAACGTAGACAGTGAGAAGAGTCAGTCTATTTGTACTTAAGTCGGCATTGTGCCTTTTGTATTTAATTCCGATGCAATTTCTGTGTTTCATCGTCAATACGAAGGTCAGAGGGATACAGTTAACCTGAAGTGAAGCATCGGAATCTATAACTAGTGTCACAGGAATGGTTGAAAACATAGACAGTAGGACGAGTCAGTCCTCTTGTACTTAAGTCGGCATTGTGCCTTTTGTATTTAATTCTGAAGCAAAATCTGTGTTTCTTCGTCAATAAGAAGGTCAGGGGGATACAGTAAACCTGAAGTGAAGCATCGGAATCTATAACTAGTGTCACAGAAATGGTTCAAAACATAGACAGTAAGAAGAGCCAGTCTTCATGTACTTGAGTCGGCATTGTGCCTTTTGTATTTAATTCCGATGCAATTTCTGTGTTTGATCGTCAACAAGAAGGTCAGAGGGATACAGTAAACCTGAAGTGAAGCATCGGAATCTATAACTAGTGTCACAGCAATTGTTCAAAGCATAGACAGTATTAAGAGTCAGTCTTCTTGTACTTAAGTCGGCTTTGTGCCTTTTCTATTTAATTCCGATGCAATTTCCGTGTTTCACCGTTAATAATAAGATCAGAGGGATACAGTATACCTGAAGTGAAGCATCGGAATCTATAACTAGTGTCACAGGAATGGTTCAAATCATAGACAGTAATAAGAGTCAGTCTTCTTGTACTTAAGTTGGCATTGTGCCTTTTGTATTTAATTAAGATGCAATTTCTGTGTTTCATCGTCAATAATAAGGTCAGAGGGATACAGTATACCTGAAGTGAAGCATCGGAATCTATAACTAGTGTCACAGAAATGGTTCAAATCATAGGCAGTAAGAAGAGTCAGTCTTCTTGTACTTAAGTCGGCATTGTGCCTTTTGTATTTAATTCCGATGCAATTTCTGTGTTTCATCGTCAACAAGAAGGTCAGAGGGATACAGTAAACCTGAAGTGAAGCATCAGAATCTATAACTAGTGTCACAGGAATTGTTCAAAACATAGACAGTATGAAGAGTCAGTCTTCTTGTACTGAAGTCGGCATTGTGCCATTTGTATTTAATTCCGATGCAATTTACGTGTTTTATCGACAATAAGAAGGTCACAGGGATATAGTAAACCTGAAGTGAAGCATCGGAATCTATAACTAGTGTCACAGGAATGGTTCAAAACATAACCAGTAAGAAGAGTCAGTTTTCTTGTACTTCAGTCGGCATTGTGCCTTTTGTATTTAATTAAGTTGCAATTACTGTGTTTCATCGTCAATAATAAGGTCAGAGGGATACAGTATACCTGAAGTGAAGCATCGGAATCTATAACTAGCGTCACAGGAATGGTTCAAAACACAGACAGTAATAAGAGTCAGTCTTCTTGTAACAAGTCGGCATTGTGCCTTTTGTATATAATTCCGATGCAATTTCTGTGTTTCATCGTCAATAAGAAGGTCAGGGGGATACAGTAAACCTGAAGTGAAGCAACGGAATTTATAACTAGTGTCACAGGAATGGTTCAAAAAATAGACAGTAAGAAGAGTCAGTGTTCTTGTTCTGGAGTCGGCTTTGTGCCATTTGTATTTAATTAAGATGCAATTTCTGTGTTTCATCGTCAATAATAAGGTCAGAGGGATACAGTATACCTGAAGTGAAGCATCGGAATCTATAACTACTGTCACAGGAACGGTTCAAATCATAGGCAGTAAGAAGAGTCAGTCTTCTTGTACTTAAGTCGGCATTGTGCCTTTTGTATTTAATTCCGAAGCAATATCTGTGTTTCTTCGGCAATAAGAAGGTCAGGGGGATACAATAAACCTGAAGTGAAGCATCGGAATCTATAACTAGTGTCACAGAAATGGTTCAAAACATAGGCAGTAAGAAGAGCCAGTCTTGTTGTACTTGAGTCGTCATTGTGCCTTTTGTATTTAATTCCGATGCAATTTACGTGTTTCATCGTCAACAAGAAGGTCAGAGGGATACAGTAAACCTGAAGTGAAGCATCGGAATCTATAACTAGTGTCAAAGCAATTGTTCAAAACATAGACAGTATTAAGAGTCAGTCTTCTTGTACTTAAGACGGCATTGTGCCTTTTGTATTTAATTCCGATGCAATTTGCGTGTTTCACCGTTAATAATAAGGTCAGAGGGATACAGTATACCTGAAGTGAAGCATCGGAATCTATAACTAGTGTCACAGGAATGGTTCAAAACATAGACAGTAATAAGAGTCAGTCTTCTTGTACTTAAGTCGGCATTGTGCCTTTTGTATTTAATTAAGATGCAATTTCTGTGTTTCATCGTCCATAATAAGGTCAGAGGGATACAGTATACCTGAAGTGAAGCATCGTAATCTATAACTAGTGTCACAGGAATGGTTCAAAACATAGACAGTAATAAGAGTCAGTCTTCTTGTACTTAAGTCGGCATTGTGCCTTTTGTATATAATTCCGATGCAATATCTATGCTTCATCGTCTATAAGAAGCTCAGAGGGATACAGTAAACCTGAAGTGAAGCTTCGGAATCTATAACTAGTGTCACAGGAATGGTTCAAAACATAGACAGTAAGAAGAGTTAATTTTCTTGTACTTAAGTCGGCGTTGTGCCTTTTGTATTTAATTCCGAAGCAATTTCTGTGTTTCATCGTCAATAAGAAGGTCAGAGGGATACAGTGAACCTGAAGTGAAGCATCGGAATCTATAACTAGTGTCACAGGAATGGTTCAAAACATAGACAGTAAGAAGAGTCAGTCCTCTTGTACTTAAGTCGGCATTGTGCCTTTTGTATTTAATTCCGAAGCAATATCTGTGTTTCTTCGTCAATAAGAAGGTCAAGGGGATACAGTAAACCTGAAGTGAAGCATCGGAATCTATAACTAGTGTCACAGAAATAGTTCAAAACATACACAGTTAGAAGAGCCAGTCTTCTTGTACTTAAGTCGGCATTATGCCTTTTGTATTTAATTAAGATGGAGCTTCTGTGTTTCATCGTCAATAATAAGGTCAGAGGGATACAGTATACCTGAAGTGATGCATCGGAATCTATAACTAGTGTCACAGGAATTGTTCAAAACATAGACAGTAATAAGAGTCAGTCTTCTTGTACTTAAGGCGGCATTGTGCTATTTGTATATAATTCCGATGCAATTTCTGTGTTTCATCGTCAATAAGAAGGTCAGAGGGATACAGTAAACCTAAAGTGAAGCAACGGAATCTATAACTAGTGTCACAGGAATGGTTCAAAAAATAGACAGTAAGAAGAGTCTGTGTTCTTGTACTGAAGTCAGCATTGTGCCATTTGTATTTAATTAAGATACAATTTCTGTGTTTCATCGTCAATAATAAGGTCAGAGGGATACAGTATACCTGAAGTGAAGCGTCGGAATCTATAACTAGTGTCACAGGAATGGTTCAAATCATAGACAGTAAGAAGAGTCAGTCTTCTTGTACTTAAGTCGGCATTGTGCATTTTGTATTTAATTCGGAAGCATTTTCTGTGTTTCATCGTCAATAAAAGGGTCACAGGGATACAGTAAACCGGAAGTGATGCATCGGAATTTATAACTAGTGTCACAGTAATGGTTCAAAACATAGATATTAAGAAGAGTCTGCTTTCTTGTACTTAAGTCGGCATTGTGCCTTTTCTATTTAATTCCGATGCAATTTCTGTGTTTCGTCGTCACTAACAAGGTCCAAGGGATAAAGTTAACCTGAAGTGAAGCATCGGAATCTAAAATTGGTCTCACAGGAAAGTTTCAAAACATAGACAGTAAGAAGAGCCAGTCTTCCTGTACTTGAGTCGGCATTGTGCCTTTGTATTTAATTCCGATGCAATTTCTGTGTTTCATCGTCAGTACGACGGTCAGAGGGATACAGTAAACCTGAAGTGAAGCATCGGGATCTATTACTAGTGTCACAGGAATGGTTCAAAACATAGACAGTAATAAGAGTCAGTCTTCTTGTACTTAACTCGGCATTGTGCCTTTTGTATATAATTCCGATGCAATATTTGTGTTTCATCGTCAATACGAAGGTCAGAGGGATACAGTAAACCAGAAGTGAAGCATCGGGATCTATTACTAGTGTCACAGGAATGGTTACAAACATAGACAGTATGAAGAGTCTGTCTTCTTGTACTTAAGTCAGCATTGTGCCTTTTGTATTTAATTCCGATGCAATTTACGTGTTTCATCGTCAATAAGACTGTCAGAGGGATACAGTAAACCAGAAGTGAAGCATCGGAATCTATAAGTAGTGACACAGGAATGGTTCAAAACATAGACAGTGAGAAGAGTCAGTCTATTTGTACTTAAGTCGGCATTGTGCCTTTTGTATTTAATTCCGATGCAATTTCTGTGTTTCATCGTCAATAAGAAGTTCAGAGGGATACAGTAAACCTGAAGTGAAGCATCAGAATCTATAACTAGTGTCACAGGAATTGTTCAAAACATAGACAGTATGAAGAGTCAGTCTTCTTGTACTGAAGTCGGCATTGTGCCATTTGTATTTAATTCCGATGCAATTTACGTGTTTTATCGACAATAAGAAGGTCACAGGGATATAGTAAACCTGAAGTGAAGCATCGGAATCTATAACTAGTGTCACAGGAATGGTTCAAAACATAACCAGTAAGAAGAGTCAGTTTTCTTGTACTTAAGTCGGCATTGTGCCTTTTGTATTTAATTAAGTTGCAATTACTGTGTTTCATCGTCAATAATAAGGTCAGAGGGATACAGTATACCTGAAGTGAAGCATCGGAATCTATAACTAGCGTCACAGGAATGGTTCAAAACACAGACAGTAATAAGAGTCAGTCTTCTTGTAACAAGTCGGCATTGTGCCTTTTGTATATAATTCCGATGCAATTTCTGTGTTTCATCGTCAATAAGAAGGTCAGGGGGATACAGTAAACCTGAAGTGAAGCAACGGAATTTATAACTAGTGTCACAGGAATGGTTCAAAAAATAGACAGTAAGAAGAGTCAGTGTTCTTGTTCTGAAGTCGGCTTTGTGCCATTTGTATTTAATTGAGATGCAATTTCTGTGTTTCATCGTCAATAATAAGGTCAGAGGGATACAGTATACCTGAAGTGAAGCATCGGAATCTATAACTACTGTCACAGGAACGGTTCAAATCATAGGCAGTAAGAAGAGTCAGTCTTCTTGTACTTAAGTCGGCATTGTGCCTTTTGTATGTTATTCCGATGCAGTTTCTGTGTTTCATCGTCAATACGAAGGTCAGAGGGATACAGTAAACCAGAAGTGAAGCATCGGGATCTATTACTAGTGTCACAGGAATGGTTCCAAACATAGACAGTATGAAGAGTCTGTCATCTTGTACTTAAGTCAGCATTGTGCCTTTTGTATTTAATTCCGATGCAATTTACGTGTTTCATCGTCAATAAGAGGGTCAGAGGGATACAGTAAACCAGAAGTGAAGCATCGGAATCTATAAGTAGTGTCACAGAAATGGTTCAAATCATAGACAGTGAGAAGAGTCAGTCTACTTGTACTTAAGTCGGCATTGTGCCTTTTGTATTTAATTCCGATGCAATTTCTGTGTTTCATCGTCTATACGAAGGTCAGAGGGATACAGTTAACCTGAAGTGAAGCATCGGAATCTATAACTAGTGTCACAGGAATGGTTGAAAGTATAGACAGTAGGACGAGTCAGTCCTCTTGTACTTAAGTCGGCATTGTGCCTTTTGTATTTAATTCCGAAGCAATAACTGTGTTTCCTCGGCAATAAGAAGGTCAGGGGGATACAATAAGCCTGAAGTGAAGCATCGGAATCTATAACTAGTGTCACAGAAATGGTTCAAAACATAGGCAGTAAGAAGAGCCAGTCTTCTTGTACTTGAGTCGGCATTGTGCCTTTTGTATTTAATTCCGATGCAATTTCTGTGTTTCATCGTC
The DNA here is from genome assembly GCF_021461385.2 of Schistocerca piceifrons. NCBI lineage: Eukaryota > Metazoa > Arthropoda > Insecta > Orthoptera > Acrididae > Schistocerca > Schistocerca piceifrons. Next base: position 7,893 of record NW_025728028.1, on the reverse strand, counting down.
AACAAGAAGGTCAAAGGGATACAGTAAACCTGAAGTGAAGCATCGGAATCTATAACTAGTGTCAAAGCAATTGTTCAAAACATAGACAGTATTAAGAGTCAGTCTTCTTGTACTTAAGTCGGCATTGTGCCTTTTGTATTTAATTCCGATGCAATTTACGTGTTTCACCGTTAATAATAAGGTCAGAGGGATACAGTATACCTGAAGTGAAGCATCGGAATCTGTAACTAGTGTCACAGGAATGGTTCAAAACATAGACAGTAATAAGAGTCAGTCTTCTTGTACTTAAGTCGGCATTGTGCCTTTTGTATTTAATTAAGATGCAATTTCTGTGTTTCATCGTCCATAATAAGGTCAGAGGGATACAGTATACCTGAAGTGAAGCATCGTAATCTATAACTAGTGTCACAGGAATGGTTCAAAACATAGACAGTAATAAGAGTCAGTCTTCTTGTACTTAAGTCGGCATTGTGCCTTTTGTATATAATTCCGATGCAATATCTATGCTTCATCGTCTATAAGAAGCTCAGAGGGATACAGTAAACCTGAAGTGAAGCTTCGGAATCTATAACTAGTGTCACAGGAATGGTTCAAAACATAGACAGTAAGAAGAGTTAATTTTCTTGTACTTAAGTCGGCGTTGTGCCTTTTGTATTTAATTCCGAAGCAATTTTTGTGTTTCATCGTCAATAAGAAGGTCAGAGGGATACAGTTAACCTGAAGTGAAGCATCGGAATCTATAACTAGTGTCACAGGAATGGTTCAAAACATAGACAGTAAGAAGAGTCAGTCCTCTTGTACTTAAGTCGGCATTGTGCCTTTTGTATTTAATTCCGAAGCAATATCTGTGTTTCTTCGTCAATAAGAAGGTCAAGGGGATACAGTAAACCTGAAGTGAAGCATCGGAATCTATAACTAGTGTCACAGAAATAGTTCAAAACATACACAGTAAGAAGAGCCAGTCTTCTTGTACTTGAGTCGGCATTGTGCCTTTTGTATTTAATTCCGATGCAATTTCTGTGTTTCATCGTCAACAAGAAGGTCAGAGGGATACAGTAAACCTGGAGTGAAGCATCGGAATCTATAACTAGTATCACAGCAATTGTTCAAATCATAGACAGTATTAAGAGTCAGTCTTCTTGTACTTAAGTCGGCATTGTGCCTTTTGTATTTAATTCCGATGCAATTTACGTGTTTCACCGTTAATAATAAGGTCAGAGGGATACAGTATACCTGAAGTGAAGCATCGGAATCTATAACTAGTGTCACAGGAATGGTTCAAAACATAGACAGTAATAAGAGTCAGTCTTCTTGTACTTAAGTCGGCATTGTGCCTTTTGTATTTAATTAAGATGCAATTTCTGTGTTTCATCGTCAATAATAAGGTCAGAGGGATACAGTATACCTGAAGTGAAGCATCGGAATCTATAACTAGTGTCACAGGAATGGTTCAAAACATAGACAGTAATAAGAGTCAGTCTTCTTGTACTTAAGTCGGCATTGTGCCTTTTGTATATAATTCCGATGCAATATCTGTGTTTCATCGTCAATACGAAGGTCAGAGGGATACAGTAAACCAGAAGTGAAGCATCGGGATCTATTACTAGTGTCACAGGAATGGTTCCAAACATAGACAGTATGAAGAGTCTGTCTTCTTGTACTTAAGTCAGCATTGTGCCTTTTGTATTTAATTCCGATGCAATTTACGTGTTTCATCGTCAATAAGAATGTCAGTGGGGTACAGTAAACCAGAAGTGAAGCATCGGAATCTATAAGTAGTGACACAGGAATGGTTCAAAACGTAGACAGTGAGAAGAGTCAGTCTATTTGTACTTAAGTCGGCATTGTGCCTTTTGTATTTAATTCCGATGCAATTTCTGTGTTTCATCGTCAATACGAAGGTCAGAGGGATACAGTTAACCTGAAGTGAAGCATCGGAATCTATAACTAGTGTCACAGGAATGGTTGAAAACATAGACAGTAGGACGAGTCAGTCCTCTTGTACTTAAGTCGGCATTGTGCCTTTTGTATTTAATTCTGAAGCAAAATCTGTGTTTCTTCGTCAATAAGAAGGTCAGGGGGATACAGTAAACCTGAAGTGAAGCATCGGAATCTATAACTAGTGTCACAGAAATGGTTCAAAACATAGACAGTAAGAAGAGCCAGTCTTCATGTACTTGAGTCGGCATTGTGCCTTTTGTATTTAATTCCGATGCAATTTCTGTGTTTGATCGTCAACAAGAAGGTCAGAGGGATACAGTAAACCTGAAGTGAAGCATCGGAATCTATAACTAGTGTCACAGCAATTGTTCAAAGCATAGACAGTATTAAGAGTCAGTCTTCTTGTACTTAAGTCGGCTTTGTGCCTTTTCTATTTAATTCCGATGCAATTTCCGTGTTTCACCGTTAATAATAAGGTCAGAGGGATACAGTATACCTGAAGTGAAGCATCGGAATCTATAACTAGTGTCACAGGAATGGTTCAAAACATAGACAGTAATAAGAGTCAGTCTTCTTGTACTTAAGTTGGCATTGTGCCTTTTGTATTTAATTAAGATGCAATTTCTGTGTTTCATCGTCAATAATAAGGTCAGAGGGATACAGTATACCTGAAGTGAAGCATCGGAATCTATAACTAGTGTCACAGAAATGGTTCAAAACATAGACAGTAATAAGAGTCAGTCTTCTTGTACTTAAGTCGGCATTGTGCCTTTTGTATATAATTCCGATGCAATATCTGTGTTTCATCGTCTATAAGAAGCTCAGAGGGATACAGTAAACCTGAAGTGAAGCTTCGGAATCTATAACTAGTGTCACAGGAATGGTTCAAAACATAGACAGTAAGAAGAGTTAATTTTCTTGTACTTAAGTCGGCGTTGTGCCTTTTGTATTTAATTCCGAAGCAATTTCTGTGTTTCATCGTCAATACGAAGGTCAGAGGGATACAGTTAACCTGACGTGAAGCATCGGAATCTATAACTAGTGTCACAGGAATGGTTCAAAACATAGACAGTAAGAAGAGTCAGTCCTCTTGTACTTAAGTCGGCATTGTGCCTTTTGTATTTAATTCCGATGCAATTTCTGTGTATCATCGTCAACAAGAAGGTCAGAGGGATACAGTAAACCTGAAGTGAAGCATCGGAATCTATAACTAGGGTCACAGCAATTGTTCAAAACATAGACAGTATTAAGAGTCAGACTTCTTGTACTTAAGTCGCCATTGTGCCTTTTGTATTTAATTCCGATGCAATTTACGTGTTTCACCGTTAATAATAAGGTCAGAGGGTACAGTATACCTGAAGTGAAGCATCGGAATCTATAACTAGTGTCACAGGAATGGTTCAAAACTTAGACAGTAATAAGAGTCAGTCTTCTTGTACTTAAGTCGGCATTGTGCCTTTTGTATTTAATTAAGATGCAATTTCTGTGTTTCATCGTCAATAATATGGTCAGAGGGATACAGTATACCTGAAGTGAAGCATCGGAATCTATAACTAGTGTCACAGGAATGGTTCACGACGTAGACAGTAATAAGAGTCAGTCTTCTTGTACTTAAGTCGGCATTGTGCCTTTTGTATATAATTCCGATGCAATATCTGTGTTTCATCGTCTATAAGAAGCTCAGAGGGATACAGTAAACCTGAAGTGAAGCTTCGGAATCTATAACTAGTGTCACAGGAATGGTTCAAATATTAGACAGTAAGAAGAGTTAGTTTTCTTGTACATAAGACGGCGTTGTGCCTTTTGTATTTAATTCCGATGCAATTTCTGTGTTTCATCGTCAATAAGAAGGTGAGAGGGATACAGTAAACCTGAAGTGAAGCATTGGAATCTATAACTAGTGTCACAGGAATGGTTCAAAACATAGACAGTGAGAAGCGTCAGTCTTTTTGCACTTAAGTCGGCATTGTGCCTTTTGTATTTAATTCTGATGCAATTTCTGTGTTTCATCGTCAATACGAAGGTCAGAGGGATACAGTAAACCAGAAGTGAAGCATCGGAATCTATAACTAGTGTCACCGGAATGGTTCAAAACATAGACAGTAGGAAGTGGCAGTCTTCTTCTACTTAAGTCGGCATTGTGCCTTTTGTATTTAATTCCGATGCAATTTACGTGTTTGATCGTCAATGAGAAGGTCAGAGGGATGCAGTAAATCTAAAGTGAAGCATCCGAATCTATAACTAGTGTCACAGGAATGGTGCAAAACATAGACAGTAGGAAGAGTCAGTTTTCTTGTACTTAAGTCGGCATTGTGTGTTTTGAATTTGATTCCGATGCAATTTCTGTGTTTCATCGTCAATAAGAAGGTCACAGGGATATAGTAAACCTGAAGTGAAGCATCGGAATCTATAACTAGTTTCACAGGAATAGTTCAAAACATAACCAGTAAGAAGAGTCAGTTTTCTTGTACTTAGGTCGGCATTGTGCCTTTTGTATTTATTTCCGATGCAATTTCTGTGTTTCATTGTCAATAAGAAGGTCAGGGGGATACAGTAAACCTGAAGTGAAGCTTCGGAATCTATAACTAGTGTCACAGGAATGGTTCAAAACATAGACAGTAAGAAGAGTTAATTTTCTTGTACTTAAGTCGGCGTTGTGCGTTTTGTATTTAATTCCGAAGCAATTTCCTTGTTTCATCGTCAATACGAAGGTCAGAGGGATACAGTTAACCTGAAGTGAAGCATCGGAATCTATAACTAGTGTCACAGGAATGGTTCAAAACATAGACAGTAAGAAGAGTCAGTCCTCTTGTACTTAAGTCGGCATTGTGCCTTTTGTATTTAATTCCGAAGCAATATCTGTGTTTCTTCGTCAATAAGAAGGTCAGGGGGATACAGTTAACCTGAAGTGAAGCATCGGAATCTATAACTAGTGTCACAGAAATGGTTCAAAACATACACAGTAAGAAGAGCCAGTCTTCTTGTACTTGAGTCGGCATTGTGCCTTTTGTATTTAATTCCGATGCAATTTCTGTGTTTCATCGTCAACAAGAAGGTCAGAGGGATACAGTAAACCTGAAGTGAAGCATCGGAATCTATAACTAGTGTCACAGCAATTGTTCAAAACATAGACAGTATTAAGAGTCAGTCTTCTTGTACTTAAGTCGGCATTTTGCCTTTTGTATTTAATTCCGATGCAATTTACGTGTTTCACCGTTAATAATAAGGTCAGAGGGATACAGTATACCTGAAGTGAAGCATCGGAATCTATAACTAGTGTCACAGGAATGGTTCAAAACATAGACAGTATTAAGAGTCAGTCTTCTTGTACTTAAGTCGGCATTGTGCCTTTTGTATTTAATTAAGATGCAATTTCTGTGTTTCATCGTCAATATTAAGGTCAGAGGGATACAGTATACCTGAAGTGAAGCATCGGAATCTATAACTAGTGTCACAGGAATGGTTCACGACATAGACAGTAATAAGAGTCAGTCTTCTTGTACTTAAGTCGGCATTGTGCCTTTTGTATATAATTCCGATGCAATATCTGTGTTTCATCGTCTATAAGAAGCTCAGAGGGATACAGTAAACCTGAAGTGAAGCTTCGGAATCTATAACTAGTGTCACAGGAATGGTTCAAAACTTAGACAGTAAGAAGAGTTAGTTTTCTTGTACTTAAGTCGGCGTTGTGCCTTTTGTATTTAATTCCGATGCAATTTCTGTGTTTCATCGTCAATAAGAAGGTGAGAGGGATACAGTTAACCTGAAGTGATGCATCGGAATCTATAACTAGTGTCACAGGAATGGTTCAAAACATAGACAGTGAGAAGGGTCAGTCTTTTTGTACTTAAGTCGGCATTGTGCCTTTTGTATTTAATTCTGATGCAATTTCTGTGTTTCATCGTCAATAAGAAGGTCAGAGGGATACAGTAAACCAGAAGTGAAGAATCGGAATCTATTACTAGTGTCACAGGAATGGTTCAAAACATAGACAGTAGGAAGAGGCAGTCTTCTTCTACTTAAGTCGGCATTGTGCCTTTTATATTTAATTCCGATGCAATTTACGTGTTTGATCGTCAATGAGAAGGTCAGAGGGATGCAGTAAATCTAAAGTGAAGCATCGGAATCTATAACTAGTGTCACAGGAATGGTGCAAAACATAGACAGTAGGAAGAGTCAGTTTTCTTGTACTTAAGTCGGCATTGTGTGTTTTGTATTTGATTCCGATGCAATTTCTGTGTTTCATCGTCAATAAGAAGGTCACAGGGATATAGTAAACCTGAAGTGAAGCATCGGAATCTATAACTAGTTTCACAGGAATAGTTCAAAACATAACCAGTAAGAAGAGTCAGTTTTCTTGTACTTAGGTCGGCATTGTGCCTTTTGTATTTATTTCCGTTGCAATTTCTGTGTTTCATTGTCAATAAGAAGGTCAGGGGGATACAGTAAACCTGAAGTCAAGCTTCGGAATCTATTACTAGTGTCACAGGAATGGTTCAAAACATAGACAGTAAGAAGAGTTAATTTTCTTGTACTTAAGTCGGCGTTGTGCTTTTGTATTTAATTCCGAAGCAATTTCTGTGTTTCATCGTCAATACGAAGGTCAGAGGGATACAGTTAACCTGAAGTGAAGCATCGGAATCTATAACTACTGTCACAGGAATGGTTCAAAACATAGACAGTAAGAAGAGTCAGTCCTCTAGTACTTAAGTCGGCATTGTGCCTTTTGTATTTAATTCCGAAGCTATATCTGTGTTTCTTCGTCAATAAGAAGGTCAGGGGATACAGTAAACCTGAAGTGAAGCATCGGAATCTATAACTAGTGTCACAGAAATGGTTCAAAGCATACACAGTAAGAAGAGCCAGTCTTCTTGTACTTGAGTCGGCATTGTGCCTTTTGTATTTAATTCCGATGCAATTTCTGTGTTTCATCGTCAACAAGAAGGTCAGAGGGATACAGTAAACCTGAAGTGAAGCATCGGAATCTATAACTAGTGTCACAGCAATTGTTCAAAACATAGACAGTATTAAGAGTCAGTCTTCTTGTACTTAAGTCGGCATTGTGCCTTTTGTATTTAATTCCGATGCAATTTGCGTGTTTCACCGTTAATAATAAGGTCAGAGGGATACAGTATACCTGAAGTGAAGCATCGGAATCTTAAACTAGTGTCACAGGAATGGTTAAAAACATAGACAGTAATAAGAGTCAGTCTTCTTGTACTTAAGTCGGCATTGTGCCTTTTGTATTTAATTAAGATGCAATTTCTGTGTTTCATCGTCAATAATAAGGTCAGAGGGATACAGTATACCTGAAGTGAAGCATCGGAATCTATAACTAGTGTCACAGGAATGGTTCACGACATAGACAGTAATAAGAGTCAGTCTTCTTGTACTTAAGTCGGCATTGTGCCTTTTGTATATAATTCCGATGCAATATCTGTGTTTCATCGTCTATAAGAAGCTCAGAGGGATACAGTAAACCTGAAGTGAAGCTTCGGAATCTATAACTAGTGTCACAGGAAGAGTTCAAAACTTAGACAGTAAGAAGAGTTAGTTTTCTTGTACTTAAGTCGGCGTTGTGCCTTTTGTATGTAATTCCGATGCAATTTCTGTGTTTCATCGTCAATAAGAAGGTGAGAGGGATACAGTAAACCTGAAGTGATGCATCGGAATCTATAACTAGTGTCACAGGAATGGTTCAAAACATAGACAGTGAGAAGGGTCAGTCTTTTTGTACTTAGGTCGGCATTGTGCCTTTTGTATTTAATTCTGATGCAATTTCTGTGTTTCATAGTCAATACGAAGGTCAGAGGGATACAGTAAACCAGAAGTGAAGCACAGGAATCTATAACTAGTGTCACAGGAATGGTTCAAAACATAGACAGTAGGAAGAGGCAGTCTTCTTCTACTTAAGTCGGCATTGTGCTTTTGTATTTAATTCCGATGCAATTT